>NW_003314265.1:2505554-2508458 GCF_000143415.4 Selaginella moellendorffii | reverse complement strand
CAAGGCCGAGGTGAGCACGATTGGAAGAGTACACCATGTCAACTTGGTCCGCCTCCTCGGCTACTGTGCCGAGGGAGGCTGCCACCTCCTCGTCTACGAGTTCATGCCAAACGGTTCTCTAGACCACCACCTCTCGGCCTCGTCCTCATTCGCCGCCTCGCAAGAGATCTTCTCAACCTGGGAGACACAACACTCAATCGCGCTGGGGATTGCCAAAGGATTGACATACCTCCATGAGAAGTGTGGCGAGCGCATCGTCCACTGCGATATCAAGCCACAAAACGTGCTGCTAGACGAGAGCTCTGGCCAAAGGTGTCCGACTTTGGGCTGGCGAGGATGATGAGAAAAGAATAGATGAGCATCACCACCGTGCAAGGAACCAGGGAATACCTCGCTCCAGAGTGGCTCGAGAGCCAATCCATCGCCCCCAAGGCCGATGTCTATAGCATTGGGATGCTCCTGCTGGATATCTTGAGTGGCAAGAGGAAGGCCCTCATGGAGCTGGGCGGCGGAGACAAGGAATGCAAGAATGCGCCACTGCCGCCGCCTGGTGAGTGGTATTTCCTGATCTACGCCTTCGACAAGTACATGACCTCGGAGCTGGAGAGCATTGCCGATCCAAACCAGGCAAGCGGCACTCAAGATCCCGCTGTGGTGCATCCACCAGGATCCAGCATCCAGGCCAGTGATGAGCTGCGTGGTGCAGATCCTGGAGGGCAAAGCGGAGGCGCCGCCGCCGCCATTTCCAGAAGCTGGCGAGAGAGAATGATCGCTTTAACCCTTAGTTTGGTTATTTAATATTAAGTTTTTGAATAAAATAATTAGATAAAAATATTAAGTAGATTATGATGGTATAATTTATACCAAGTGAAATCATTTTAATTCACCATTGCAATTTATAAAGGGACTATAGTGAGAAGTGAGCATTTATTTTGGTGGTATTTCATTCACATCTCAAATAGAACAAAGTAAATGGAATAACATAAAATATAGGTGTTTGTGATCTTAATGTTTTGGCTATCATTTTTTCGTTATCTTAGTTTTGGTTAAGGATATGTGATCTTAAGCCAAACCCAAGCTTAACTTAGCTCACCCGTGTAGCCAGCTTGCTATTGCTGGGCTCAATTCTATATTGAAGGTATTAAGCCCTTCAAAAGTGACAAAGACAGAAATTCTTTTCTTCCTGGAAGTTCTCCACAACCATGTCAGTGGCATCAAGCTTTTATAGACTTCTAAATAGAATATGATCTAGCTGTTGAAAATAACTAGACTAAGAGGTGTTGACCAAACTTGAACAATTGCAACATTTTTGGTGTGGAAATCCACACTATTTCCATAAAATCATCCAAGGACACAATAGTGATCTGGCTGCTACAGACACCTACTTTCTTAAGCATTGCAAGAAAGTGTGGGTGATGGAAGATGAAGAAACCATTGCTTGGCAGCCTTGTTGCACCAAGGTGAGTGATCTTCTTTAATATATTATTTCCTTTGACCCTGATGACCTTGAAAACGAACAAAAATAAAGGTTATTTTAAGAATATTCTTTTGGACCATAATTCAAAAGTATAAAGGTTAAAGGTTAAAAGGAGATTTACAGCTGACACATAGATTGCACAAAAGACTTTTACCTTGGGAAAATTGGGGTCCAACACCAAACAGTAATGTCATAGAGATCTAGGTGGGATGCTTGATGTTAACACATGTACCACCTATCCAGATGCCCATGCAGCATAAGGATGGGCATCTAGATAACTTGTATGCAGTAAAGCCTGATCTGTATTAAGGAATAAGGTGTGCTTTCCTAAACTCCAAGCATGGTGTGACACCATGTAGCTCAGTCAGGCACTCAATTTTAAGAATATTCTTTCTTAATCTAGGTGTTAACTACCAGTTTAATCCAATAGTTGTGCTAATTTATTTGAACCAATATTAGATGCAAAGTTTCTAAACAAATATACTGAGATTCTTGAGTCTTATTATTATTATTGTTATTATCTATAAGTTTTAAGATCATTAGTATAGAAAAAGGAGAAAATATGAGATCACATAAATCAGAATATTTGGGTTTGAAAAAGGTCTAGCAACTGATTAGTTGTACCTTAGATGTTTGACTTAATGCAGTGCAGATTATAAAAGGGCGTTCTTTTACCTCATATTACCATGTAAGTATGGAAAACAAAAAATATCTCTATTTAATTTTATTACTTGCAGTCATTCTGAAAAATGAGAATTTTTGTGCTGCCACTACAAGTATCAAAGTGGATGGCTATGTTTATTGCACTAACTGTGGTTCACTCTCTCAGAATGGCATCTTCAGTAAGAAAAATTATCTATCTTTTGTAATTTTCTAATCTTGTTAAATCTTTCAGATGCCAAGGTAAACCTGGTTTGTCCAGGAGACAGTCATTCATCATTTACAAATAGTAGAGGATACTTTGATATCTTTGAATTAGTGAAGACTGGAACAGATATTGGGAGTTGTCGAGTGAGTGTGGATACGAGTAGAGCACCCCGGGGGTGTTCTTTCTTAACAGACATAAATGGTGGATCAAGTGGCCAATCATTAAGCACATGCACCAATAATGGAAATAATAAGTTCACTTGTGGACCCTATTATTTTACTCCAAATGCTTGTTCACCTCCACCACCACCAAGTTCTCCACCTCCACCACCACCACCACCAAAAATTCTGCCACCACCACCTAGAAAACCACCACCACCACCCCCTAGAAGACCACCCCCACCACCACCTAGAACACCTCCACCACCCCCACCTCGAATTCCACATCCACCTCTAAGAACAGCAACTCCACGATCACGGAAAACTCCTTCTCTCAAACCGCCACTAACACCGCCGCCTTTATCCACATTCAAAAGCTACCTCAAATTCAGCTACATTTA
>NW_003314265.1:2480329-2505386 GCF_000143415.4 Selaginella moellendorffii | reverse complement strand
AGCAGGACAGCAGAGAATTGCCAATCTCCTATCATCACATATATGATAGGAGATCATATCACTCAACACAATGCAGTAAGGTAATATGATTATTTATGGCAACACTAGGCATTTAAAAAAGTTTATAAACTATAAACATGTTTATAAATTATAAACATCAGATTAATCCAATAAGCTAGAATATACTTGGAGGTGTTTAAGAAACTTTATAAATTATAAACACTTTTATACAATAATTAATCACATAGATTATCTAAACATATTTTGCCTTATAGGTTTGCTTAAATAAGCCAACTATTTACTAAGTTTTCTTAATCACTCAGTAGTGTGTTAAAAAGGGGTGTGTGATTACTTCACATACAATAGGTAAGGGGATTGATACCCTCACCTTATAAGATTATATATAATGATGATTTTGAATAGTTAGTCTTGTTTATTTTCTGGAAAAACTCCTCAATAAAATCTTCTCCTCCAAGTACTCACTCACTGCTACTGAGTACTCTCTCTATCTTCTGCTGCTGCTGCAACTCCTAGAGTAATTGTAGATCTAGAATGACCACAAAAGAGAAGATCTGGCAAACACAGCATGGATAATCAAAATTACATTTTTGCATGCCTTAGTTCAGTCTCATGTTGGCACCACAAAACTCTCAAAAGTAGCATATAACCCAAATAGATATAGATAGATAGAATGTGAGACTTCCTTGTTTGTGTTCCAATGGTTTGGGTCCACACGTCCTACCACCAAGGAGGCATGGAGCTATTTTGGGCATTTGCAACTCCATTCATTGTAAGAATTTGCAATAAAAGAAAATGGTGAACTCATTTGTATAAATATAGAGAGACTACCCTTGCATTTTCTCCCATCTTGTATTGGCTTGAAAAGAAAAAATTACATTTTTGTACCTTTGATTTTGCCTTTGTAAAGTCTATAAATACATACATATATATATATATATATATATAAAACTCTACCTAGTATAACATATAAATTGTCTATTTGGGACTGAATTTAGTCTATCAATTCTTGTATATAAGTAAGGATCCATTTAATATACATATTTCTATATCATGATTGAAATAAATATAAATTTTATTGTTGTAAAAATATAAATTAATATTGTGTGATTGATATTTGGTTGAGGAATATATTCCACTAATAGCTCATATTTGAAGTTAACCCACTTACCTATTCCTATATCCGAAGCATTCACATTGATAGAAGTGAGGGGCATTGCAATTGTCCCTAGAGGGCAAAGTTTTTTGGTAATGCTATATTTAGTGTTTAAGATTATGCTTTTGCTTTTATTCTATCATTTTTCTTTTCTTCTCTAGATTTGTTATAACTTTTCACTAGATCTAGTATTCAATCTATTCTTCTTTTGATTTTGATTGCATTCTTTTCTTCCACCATTCCATGCTGTCGTTGATCAAAGAGTGTCATCCAAGACTGTAGATGATACATTGTTGTCACCTAGCAACATTGTTTCTGTGGTTATATCCTCTTCAAATCAAGTTTTTGGTGTTGTGCAGCATGATTTTTTTTGTGTTACTTTAATCTTTGGTGTCTTGCCATCTCCAAGTTTTGTAGGATATTGTAGTGCACTTTATCTCTTTCCTCATAAATTATTTGGAAAAAAGGATAATTGTTTACTGAAAAAACTCTTAGTGGCTATTTAATCTTTATTTATCTTCTAAGGTTCCAAAAATCCATAATGATAGTATATCCAAATTTTATCCCATAAACACATGTGCTGTAAACATGATTACATGGCTTCTTTTATTTTTAGTGTCTTACCATCTCCTATAAATGTGGAGTGTGATCATGATATTAATTGAAGAGTTATAGATGATGCAGTTCAATTCTTGGAATTTGAAAATAGAGTTTATAGGAAGACAATGTCTACGATCTTAAGTGGATTTATGTTAATAAGGAATTTGATTTTGATGAAGATAGCTTTGGAGATGAATTCAAATTTCACCAAAGTAGGTATCAATTTTTTAATATATCATCTAATCCTTTCATTTTGTCTTATACTCTTTCCCAAATTTTCTTATTTCTCAATCTGAGGCATCTTTCCATATTCCTAGTGTTTTTTCCTCATTTTCAATATTTCCTTCTCTTGGCACAATGATTATTTGTGACTCTTATCATTATAATTCTTTATCTAGTATTCCTTGTCATCCTCAAAAATGATTTAAATGTTGAGAGTGTATAAGTATTCCCCTATTCCAAGGAAGAATAATATAAATTTTGAAATAAGGATGAATGTAGTGAGTCCAAACAGAAAATTTAGCCCTAATATAGTAAGCTTAAACAAATATGATAATGGAGTAAAGTTGAACATAGATGGTAAGGAGGATGTGGATGACAAATGAAATGAGTTTAATCTCCCATATACTATGAGTTGTGAGTCCAAGTTAATATGGATCTTAGAGGTTAATTGAAGGAACTATAATAGGTTCTGCTAATGGTCATAACTCTGAGTTAATAGTGGTTTTGGAGGCCAGCTAAAAGGCAGACATAAAGACAAAATTTTTCATTTATTACAATGGTATTTGGTGGAATGTAATTACCTTTAAAGTCAATTGCTTTCATTTAGAGTTGTGGCTTTGAGTTTAGTTCAAATATTTAGCAATTGCACATGGAGTTGCAGCTAGTTCATTAGAATTCTATAGTCAATTGATATTTGTACCATTGCTTTGGATTTTATTTCTGTCATGGTTGTTAAAAACTATATTAGTGGCTATATGGGAGTTTCCAATTCTTGTGGCAATCTATAGTTGCTAAGTAGAACCTCTAGATGTTCCACATACTTTATTGTCTTTACATTTTCATCTTCTAAGGGGGAGGATGGTGTTAGGTTTTTAAATACATGTATTACCCCATCTGGGTAATACACTAATTATAGTAGTATAACATGTAACTTATCTGTTTATGATTAAATTTAGTCCATCCATTTTTCCATATAAGGGCCTAAACCCATTTAATATACTTATTCTTATTTTCCAAGCACTCACACCTTGAAATAGATATAAAGTTTATTTTTGCAAAAATGTCAATTATTGTATAAATTTGTGTGATTGATATTTGGTTAAGGAAAATAATGATAACTATATTGCATTTATAGCTCATAATCAAAGTCAATAGCCTCCACTTATTGAGGATATATATATCTTAAGCTTGAAAACTCTTTTTTTTATAGATCTTATCTTTTATTATTAAAGTTTTGTATTGATTTTGGAATGACCTCAAGTGAACTTGTTAGAACACTCCATACATCTCATTACAAGATCCAAAAGTTTCTATATTAATTGTTTTGTGGCATTGGAACAATTGTTAAGTAAGGCTCCAATGTTTTATATTGTTAATCCATCAAAACCTTAGAAGATGACATGTGATGTGAGTGGTTATGCAATGGAGGGAGTTCTCATGCAAGAGAGACAACCTATTGTATATGAGAGTTGAACTTTAAATCCAATGGAGCAATAGTAATCCATGTATGAACAAGAGTTACTATAATGCATTTCACCCTTTACTATATAATGATTTACCATATGATAACAATAGAGTAGAACATGGACATGTGGCCAAGGGTTGTTAAGTGTATAGCCCATGGAGTGAAGGGATAGGAGCATGGTGTGAGACATAAATCCCTAATCCTCGAAGTGGAGATGAAAGGATGCCACATAGTAGTGGTTGAAGTGAAAGTCCAACAAGTGTATCATGTTTGGAACAAAAGTTCTGACTTGAAAAGTCAAGAGTGGGAGTGGAATTCCAAAAAAAGTGCTTGAGGAATAAACACAAAGTAATCAGTGAATAAGTCTCTAAAAAGGACACAAGAAGGACTGACTATAAAACACAAATCCCTAAGCCTCAAAAGTGGAGTTAAATGTGTGTAACATGGTAGTGGTCAAGTAAAAGTCTAACAAGCAGAGCACGTTTGGATAAAAAGTTTCAATTCAAAAATTCAAGAGTGAGAGTGAAACTCCAAATGAAGTGCTTGAAGAATGAGCATGAAGCCATCGATGAATAAGTCTTTGGAAAGGGACATAAGAAGGACTGACATATAATAAGCGTCATAATATATGAAAGTGTCAGAGTCCAAAAAGGAGTCTGATATGAACTCTAAGATGGAGTCCGAAAAAAAGTCCAAAATGGAGTCTGAGAAGGAGTCTAAGATGGAGTTTGAGAAGAACTCTGAGATGGAGTCCGAGGAGTTTAAGATGGAGTCTGAGATGGAGTTTGAGATGGAATTCAAGATGGAGTCCAAGATGGAGTCCGAAACCAAGACTAAAACCAAAACCAAGGCTAAGTCTGAGTCTAAGACCAAGTCTGAGTCCAAGTCCAAGTCTAAGGGTGATAGCCCAAAGCGATTGTCTCCCTGACCCTAGGGGGTTTGATGAGCTTTAAAAGGATAGTAGGGGGAGGACTCCAATGGAACAAGTTTGGCTATGAAAAGTTAGTGTAACCAAGGAAGGTTATACCCATGTGGTGGGTTATAATCATTAAGGAGTCCAAGGCTAAAGTGAACATAGACGGACAAATGAGATTATTTGGTGAATTGTTCAAGAGTCGGCTTTAACTCCCTAAGGAGATTGAATGGTCAATGCTCCTAATCCGAGTGTGAGTGGCACTACTGTAGCGCATGTGATCATGGGATGAGATTTAGATATACTGTCACCGTGGATCCTTGGAACCTTAGGGATAATTGGGGATAAAATAGCCACTAAGGGCTCTCTCATCAAGCAATTGCCCCTTTTCCAGTTGGCTTAAGGGGAGAGAGATAAGGTGCGCTACAGTTGGTATCAGAGCAAATGGCACGGGTTCGATTCCCATTGATTAGTGGCTACCTAAAATATAATATACCCTTGAGCAAGGTATATTCCTACCCCTAAATTTGAAATCGTACGGGTGGATAACTAGTTGCCTCACATGGAATAGCTAGTTTACACAATGGAAGGATTGGTAGATTGAGTGCGGAAATGAAAGTGCTGGTTCCCCTTGCCTCAGTAGGGGTTGTTAGTCAATAATCAATGAGGACATTGACATCTCTAAAGGGGGGGTGAGTGTAGCGCATGTGATCATGGGATGAGATTTGGATATACTGTCACCGTGGATCCTTGGTACCGGTGAGTTGTACCGGTGATCACCCTTTATGGGGAATCCTGCTCAAACTCCTGGTCCATCTTCCACAGCCGTATACATCAAGGAGGCATTGGGCCCGTCACTCCGAGATAGTACACCTTTCAACTGGCTGACATAAAATACCGGATGAATTTTCACCCCAGCTGGCAGCCGCACCCGATAAGCCGCTTTACCAATGCACTCCAGCACTTCATATGGACCAGCATATCGATGGGAGAGTTTATCACTCTTCCCTGTCCGTAAAGGCACCAAGGTGTTCCGCCGCTCACTTGACAGAAAGATCACTCGCACAAAAACGAGATCACCCACCTTATATTCCCGGAATTGGCGATGCTCATTGGCAAACCTCTCTGCTCTATCCTGAGCTGCTTGCAAATTCCGTTTGCACACCACCAGAATCTCATCAAGTTCTGTGGCCAGATCAGTTGCCTCGGAATCAACCTTATCTTGAACGTCCTTACTCAAATGCAATCCTAACTCCACCGCTGTTCGAGGATGCCTTCCAAACATCGCAAAGTAAGGACTTAGCTTGGTTCCACTGTGTTGGCTATTGTTGTAAGCAAATTGCACCAACGGAAGATATAGATCCCACTGTCCTTGCCTTTGACCAATGCTACAACGTAGCATATCCTCCACCACTTGATTCACACGCTCGGTTTGCCCATCCGTCTGAGGATGATCTCCACTCGAGAGTTTCAAAGTCACTTGCATAGCCTTTGCAAAGCTTTTCCAAAATCCACTAGTGAACTTTGAATCTCGATCACTAATGATGTCCTCTGGCAAACCAAAATCAAGAAAAACCTTCTCTAAGTAAACCGCAGCCAAGTCTGAGGCAGTGACAGTCTTCCGAAGAGCCAACAACCGCACATACTTCGTCAACCGATCTACTATGACCCATACTTGCTCCTTTTGCCTCTGTGTTCGTGGCAAACAAGTGATGAAGTCCATAGAGATACTACACCAACGGCTCTGAGGAATAGGTAAAGGTTGCAAAAGTCCCCCCGGCTTCTCCCGTGGCACCTTAACCCGCTGACAAAGCTCGCATGATTTACAATACTTGAGGATATCAGCCTTCATATTCCTCCAATAAAATTTGCGCTTAATCAACTCATACGTCTTCTTCCCCCCAAAATGACCAGCCTCTGGACGATCATGATAGTGGAATAAAACTTGAGTAATTAACGCATCCACCCGTGGCAAATATACACGGCCATTGTAGTAAAGAATCCCATCCACCAATGAGAAAGGGGCTTCCATCTGGGCTCGCAAAGAGACCACCTCAGCATCCTGAGCCTGAGCATGCTCAACCAACTGCCCAAACTCGCTGACCACCTTACTCAAATGATGACAAAATCGTGTTCGTAACGTCGTTACATGACGAACACGAGATAAAGCATCTGCCACCACATTTGATTTTCCCGGACGATGCTCAATAGGAAACTCCCCAAACTCCATGAGTTTGACCATCCAACGAGCTTGCCTAGTGTTCAACTCCTTCTGTGTGAAAAGATACACAAGTTGTTTGTGATCTGTCAACACCACGAATACTGCACTATAAAGATAGTGCCGCCACGTCCGCAAAGCATGAACAATAGAGAGTAACTCTTGCTCATATGTGGAATAGCATTGCTCCGCGGAATTCAAAGTTCGACTCTCATATGCAATAGGCTATCCCTCTTGCATGAGAACTCCTCCCAATGCATAACCACTCACATCGCATGTCACCTCGTAAGGTTTCGATGGATCAGCAATGCGAAGCACTGGAGCCTCGATCAACAATCGTTTCAGCGCCACAAAACTCTCCTCTTGTGGCGTCTTCCACTCGAATGGCACATTCTTGCGTAACAACCGCGTCAACGGAATAGCCACCTCTGCAAACTTATGCTGGAAACGTCGGTAGTAACTAGCCATACCAAGAAAACTGCGCAACTCGGCCACTGTAGTCGGTGTAGGCCAGTTTTCCACCACAGCCACCTTCCTTGGATCCGTCTTGACACCCTTAGATGTCACAATATGGCCTAGATATTCCACCTCCGACTTTGCAAATTCACATTTGCTCTTCTTCGCATAAAGTTTGCTGTCTCAGAGTAAGAAAAGAACCTTGCGCAAATGCACCCTATGCTCTTCCATATTCTTGCTAAAAACAAGAATATCGTCCAAGAAAATCTCCACAAACTCATGAAGATAACACCCAAATACCTCCGTCATCAACCGAGTAAATGTGGCCGGTGCATTCGTCAAACCAAACGGCATAACGGTAAACTCAAAATGTCCGAAGCTTGTGTTGAATGCCGTCTTGGAGATAGATGCATCATCCATTGCAATCTGATGATATCCACTCCTCAGATCAATCTTGGTAAACACTCGTGCTTCGCCAAGCTTGTCCAGGATATCATCCACACGTGGCATCGGCATCTTGTCCTTCACTGTCTTCTTGTTTAAAGCACGGTAGTCAATACACATCCGCATTGAACCGTCTTTCTTCTTCACAAGCAAGACCGGAGCACCAAACGGAGATTTACTTGGCTGAATAAATCCAAACTCAAGTAACTCCTTGACTTGTCGTTGAACTTCTTGCTCCTCCGCATAACTTAACAGAAATGGACGCCGATAAATTGGCCGTGTCCCCGGCTCCAATGTAATCCCATGCTCCACACCTCGTAACGGAGGTAATCCATGAGGAAGTTCAGATGGAAAAACATCAGAAAACTCGTCAAGTACATCCCGTACTACTGCTTCTCCCCCACACGTGCCTTGGTCCCCCAAGTTACGAACAAACAGCAAGTAACTTGAAAGTGTTTTTCCATTACGACAAGCCCGCTTCAAAGATGTAGCAGAGAGCATAACAACTGGTGGTTGAACGCCCTCGCCAAACCACACATCTTTAACGCCACCATACTCCAGCGAGATACGCTTAATGCTCCACTTTATCGTTGGATCCACCTTCACTAACCATGGCATCCCAAGAATGAGATCCACACGATGGATATCCGCGAGATAAAAAGTCTCCACAAGTGTGGTTTTGCCAACCAACACTTCCAGCCCCTCGACACAAGCATCGAAATGCTGAGCAGAGGTAGCTGCACCTTCCACTGTGTATGGAAGAACTCCACGTGTGTTCAGGCACTGCTTCGCAACAAACTTTGCTGAAACAAAGTTGTCATCGCTCCCACTATCCAGTAAAATCCACACTGGATCGCCACGGAACACGCCCTCCAGCATTAAAGCTGATTCACACGTATCCTCGAGCTCCATCTTGTTCCACACACAGTTGAGTTGACGAACAACGATCGAAAGTCACTTCCTCCGACCAGAATGGTCGTTCTCCTCATCCTCACGCTACAAAGTTTGCAACTTTTTAGTATTGGACTTACCGTGAGAAGAAGATTGGCCATTCTTCTTGTCCTGCTGCTTGTTCTTCAACTGCGGACAATCAGCCTTGTAGTGTCCAAGTTCACCGCAATGATGACAACCTTGTCTATAATTCTTCACAAAGAACTTCTGCTTCTTGGACCCCTTTGCATCTGAAGTAGTCACCACCGACTTCAACTTGTGATGCTTGTTCCCATCCTTGTGTCCACGGCGATCATCATGACGATTCTCGACAGAAGGACTCCGCGAACGCTTGCAAGACTTGTGCTTGTCATTGTCAAGTCGACGAGCCGCATCAAAGAGCTCCTCCAAACTCTTTGTAGGCTGAGAATGATGCAAGTGTTGCCGCATGCTCTCACTATGTAGGCCATCAATGAAGTAGGACTTGTTCTGATCTGGATCCTTCGTTGGAACACGACTAATCAAGCGAGTAAGCTTCTCAATATAATCCCCGAGCGTCATTTTCCCTTGCTGGAAATGGCGAAGTTCTGTACGAGCATTCTCCACGTCATAATGAGGGGCAAAACGTAAATGGAAAGCAGCCTCAAACTCATCCATGGTAGACACTGGTGGTTTCTTATCCGCAACACGGGACTCCTCAAGCCAATTCCACCATCGAAGACCTGCATCACGCAAAACTATCGGAATAGCCACTAAAGCCTCTGCATCTGGAGTTCCTCTAGCAGCCAAGAAATTCTTCACATTGGCTAGCCAAGCAAGACACTCGTCCACACCACCATCACCGGAAAAGGTTGGAATCTTGAGTCGATCTACCAAAGAAGGCTTACTTGGAGCGCTACCCCGTCCAGCCTCGAGTGCCTTAACACGCCCACGCATGGTATCCATCATGCCATGCATCTCGTCTTGCATCTCTTGCTAATTTCGATTAAGGGCTTGCAGCTCATGAACCACATCTTGAATGGTCCAAATCTCCGCAGCTTTGTTGGCACCATTGTCGGTACCACCATCGACAATAGGATTCCAGCGTTCAGCTTGGTCGGCCATCGCAACCAATCCTCTGATACCAATGTTATGATCTGGCAAGTCACCGTCACCTTAGGGATAAAATAGCCACTAAGGGCTCTCTCATCAAGCAATTGCCCCTTTTCCAGTTGGCTTAAGGGGAGAGAGATAAGGTGTGCTACAACTACCTACTAAGATACTTGGTGTGGCTCATCAGAACCTCGCTCTAGCCACATAGCTAGGGCACCTAAGGGTGGAAGGTGGGGAAAGTACCCATAAGGCTCATGTATGGGTCGTTTCAAAGTCCTGGACTATGGAAAGGAAGAGGAGCAATCCTCTTGTATAGTGACTAATGATACAATCATATAGTGAGGAAGTTCCAGATGTCAGTGGGACTTAGTTGTTGGGCCTTTGGGCTTTCGAGCCTTAACCCTAATAGTGGTGTTGGTGAGCACGGTTGTGGATGGAGAGGGATTTAGTGAGGACTAAAGAAGAGACATTGGGGAAGGGTTTTTTATGTCTTCGAGCATCCTAAAGATGCTAAAGTGTGGTCCTAAAATGACCACTCAGGGACAAATGGCCCAGTCTTTGAGAAATGGGATTATAACACAGGTGGTCTTAGATTACTAATGAGACAAGGGTAAATGGATATAGCCTTAGTGTAACAAGCTGAGATATTAATAGTACCTTTGGGGTGTCTATCATACGATAGAATATATGGAGCACTTGGATGAAGTACAAAGGTTGAGTGGCATAGATGCCATTTATGGGGCTAACATGTCCCCAAGTTGGGAATAGGACTTATGGAGTTTATGAGTGAGACTCCTCTAAATGATCAAAGGTGCAGTTAAGTGACTAAGGTAGAATAAAATCTTTAGTCATTTACAATTTGGTATCGGAGCTATTTTTTAGTTCGTTTCTTATTAGCAGTCAAGTATATCACCATTTGATATTGATATTGATATTGAAAGGTCCCAAGAGTGGGGCTATACTTGAGGAGGAGTAGTTGGGAGGACATAGCTCTCCACTATAGTTCATGTATGAACTAATAGACAATATGGTGGATAGAAAAGGGTAAATAAGGGAATGACTTTAGGATTTTGGGAACAATAGAAGGTTATCCTCAAACAATTGAGGATGTGATTCATATAAATGGTTGACTAATTGACTAATGTGGTTGTAGTAGACAACTACAGTTGGGATCATAAGAATGATGGAAACTCTTGGACAATAAAAGAGTCATAAGATTATCCTCATATAGTTGAGGATAGTGCTTATGAATTTATGATTACAGTTAATGACCGTAAGAGGTTAAATACAAATGAGGACATATGTCCTTGAAATAGTAACTAGGGTTACCTTTAATAAAGGTTGGGACAACCCAAGAAGTTGGGGGATGTACTTAAATGATGAGTTGTTGTTCTCATTATATGGAAGTATAATTCTAAAGGGTGAAAGTAACTTATGTAGAATAAAGGATAATCAAGTATTGGAGTAACATTTGCAAGGACGGTCTTTGTGAATAGGATGTGAATACAAGAAGTTATATTCAAGTGTGGTGGCACCTCAAAAGTATTCAAGAGGCTAAAACCTTACTGATGATAAATTAACAAAGTCCAAAAGTTAGATAACTTAGTAGAGTCAAGGAATGGTCCCAAAAGTTTGGAGGAATCCTGTTTGGATGGAAGTGTGTTGTACTCTACAAAGGATTAAATGGATTATGAGATCTAAGTAAAAGAACAATAGTTATTTCATTGATGGTAAAATGTACTATACTAAAGTCATGAAAAGGTGTTCATGGAAGAAAACAACTTTTGGCAAGAGTTGTATATGAACACTATATTGCAATGCTAACCAATAATTGGCATAAGAAACAACTACTATTATTTTGGCAAAACTTAGACTTAAACTTAGACTTCCCAAAACTTTTTATTGGGATAACGAGGTTAAATATATCCCCTGGGGTATAAATTATTTATGTTGCAATGTAGTGAGTTAATATTCTAAAAGGAAATGTTTATTGTCAAAGAAGGCTATCATTGAGATACTTAAACACTTTAAAACATCAAGAAGTAGTGTTTAATATCATGAAGGCATTAGATAAGGCTTAACGGATTATGTCCCTAGTGAAAAATGGATAAGAGGTGTTATTTAATGTCCAAGGTTGTGGAGACTAGAAAAATTCATTTATCCAAATTGAATAAAGACAAAAGGATTTTGGCAAGGCTAGTGATAAGCATACAAAGGCCTATGAGTAGCAACTTTAATCCCAATGTGTAGAATTATGAGAAGAGCATATCTAAATTGAGGAACCATTCCTTAGGTCATTAAATAGATTCATCCTTAATAATACTGGCTAAGGCATGAGAGAAATTACAAAGCTATCCTCTTAGCTTGGAAAAAGGATAACTAAAAGGAATATGTAAAGTCAAGAGTAAGTAATAAAGGGATAAAACTGACCTAAATGTTGCCAATTTTGGCAATACTGCAGCCAACCTTTGCCTCTCCATTTGCTACAGATTGGAGGAGAGACACTTTGTCTGCCTTATTGCTACCAAGCATGGCGCAACAATCCAACATACTACAAGGGCAAAAGCATCCTTCTTCACGGTGGTGGGATGAGATAAGTATGCTTGAGAGCAAGGGGCACGGCCACAAACTGTGGTCATGTAAATATTACACAATGGTGAACAAGCTCAATGGTGTTGATCATGTGCAAGCTCATCTGTTGGGAGAAGGCCTAGGCAGTAGGGATATTGTGAGTTGCCCCGTTATCAAAGGTAACAAGAAAGTGGAGCTGGTCAATATGCAAAAGGTTATTTACTCTAAGAAAGGCACAAAGGGGAAGAAATGGCTGAATATAGAACGTTTAGTGCTAGTGATATCATCCTACGCAAGTGGAAGTGTTTAGCAAGTAGAGCCAAGTCCATATTATAAATTCAATGGATCCAAAGTAGAAAAGTTGAGTTGATGTGGCAATTGGAAGGTTTTTCTAGAATGAACACATTCCATTGTGAAGGCTTAGTCCCCTTACTTCCTCAACATGATCCAAGTTGCGAGGCATGATGTGCTTTGTGCACCACCAAAATATGATGATCTTCAAGAGAAGCTTTTGTTGAAAGAAAAAGGATCCATTGATATTGAGATGGCATCCATAAGGAAGCAATGGGAGCAAAGGGGTGTAACCATATGCACAAACAGGTGGGTAGATAGGAGGAATTGGCATATCATAAGGCTTGTGGCATATAATCAAGGATGGGTAGCTTTTTTAAAGGTTATCAATATTTCCTCAACAAGAAAAACAGCTTAGAATACTTTGTGTTGCTAGGAAGAAGGCATTAGCATTGTGGGTACAGAAAATGTTGTTATGGTTGTAACATATGGAGAAAATGTGAATAGAGTAGCAACAGCAATTCTAAAATAAAGGTACCTAAAAATTCAATGGGCAGCATGTTTTCCCTATTGCTTGAACAATGCATTGAAATACTTCAGTGAATTTCTATGGATGGTAACGCTTCTAGAGTGAGGAAAGGCTTGGTGAGCTTTGTCAGGAACCACTCTCATATAGTGGCACTACTAATGGAGTTTACTCATAAGCAAATGCTACACTATTGTAATGCTACAACTTCATTATAATGGAGAGGTTGGTGGAGCTCTGGGAAGCTCTACAATAGATGTTCGTATGCCCTACATACAAAGCAAGGCTTGAGTCAAAGATAAGAGTAGGCAGAGATAATTGTGAAACTGTTTTTGATGACCATTTTTTGGAATAGGTTAAGGACATATTAGAGGTGTCCAAGGATGTTATGATGCACCTTTTCTTGTGGACGATGATATACCTATGATTGGAAAACTATATGAATATATGAAATGCAAGTTTAGAGGAAGGACAGTGGGATTATGGTAGGTACATGGAACTTTGTTAAATCATATCTAACCAGTGGCATTAGTATCACTCGCTTATGCACTCGATGGCATATATACTAGACCTTGAGTTTCAAAAATATGAAAAGCATTCTAATAGAGAAGTCATGAACAATTGGATTGGCCATGTTTACATCTAGTGAAAGGGACATGATATGGGATGAGCTTTTAACTTACATGAGGATAGGAGGCATTTTCAACTCAATTGATGCTAAAGCTGATCACACTAAGAATGGAGTTGTACATTGGTGGGAGGATTATGGTTATGAAATTCCAGCTCTTCAGAAGTTGACCATTTGAGTTCTAAGTCAGGCATGCTTGTCATCCTTAGTAGAGAGATTTTTCAGCACTTTCGAGCATGGTCTTCAAAGAAGAGGAACAAACTTACTATGGATAGGACAACAAATCTAGTTTTTGTGGCTTACATTAGTAGGTTGTTAACCTACAAAAATGACTATGACTATGACAAGTTTGTGAGCTATAAAGTACTAGAGACAGTTCCTTATCTTGAAAACGAGTTTGAGTCAAGAGAGGAAGAGGAAGATGGTGACAATGTCTAAGATTGTGAAATTGAAGATAACGATGATTTGTAGGATTTTTGAGTAGTTTATATATAATAAAAATTAGCATATTCCTAGAATTAAAAAGAGAATATTCTTAGAATATTTATGAGCCATTGTGACCTATGATTGTGTTTTGTGGTCGAGTTTCTGAAATCTAAGGCTCGTGTTCATATTCCGTGTTTATATTCGTAACTATACTAGCAATCGTGGTGCCATGGGGAGTCTAAAGTATGGAATTACCCATGCTAAACTATATGGTAGTTATAAAGTTTGTGAAAGAAGAAACCTTAGCAAGCTAAGGGATAAAATAGAATGGCACAGCAGAAGCATGGTTATGAAGCTTGGCATAAAGTGAAACTATTAAGGTTGGGGAAATAATTCTCGAGTGTTCAAAGAGATGGCTTTGAACGAAAGTCAATATTTAAGGACTTCTATTTTTATGCATAGAACCATGCTATGCTGGTCAGATGACTTGCTAAACGAAAATAACAAGTCAGAAGAACAAAAACTAGTTGAAGTTGTTGACTTCAAAAAGGGTGGCCTATAAGACCAAGCATGGAGAAGTTCATGCATGATCATAGGTTGATTAACTAACTTGTAAAGTGAGAAGACTTGTTCTTAAGCTATGATATATAATGCGCTTTGGGTATAAGTTGGTGCATCGGCATGGGGAGTCATGCCAGACATCCTAAGTGATGCCGTCTATAGATGCATATACAAAAGTTGGGTTCAAGTCCTAACCCTTTAGTGCTTAGGTTTGAGTCCCAATTCACTAGAGTGAGATGATAGTTTGGAATATGAGGACATTCATTTTTCAGTGGTCATAGATTCTCAGTTAGGAGGCTGACTTGGGCACACTGTTAAGCGGGCTATGCCCCAAAGTCGTGATGCATGGTTAGATTTTTTAGTGTGAAAGCTCGATATATCTAACTTAAACACTTTGGTGCAACTGGCACCAAGGATGTTGTGAATGAGATAGGGACACTCAGTCTCAGTTGTTATAGACCCTTGGTTGGATTGGGTGCACCACCAAGTGTAAGGGATGCCTGTGAGACACAAAATCCCTAGGCCCCAAAGTGGAGCCGGAAGGGCGCCACATGGTAGTGGCCGAAGCGAGAGCCAAACGAGCGTAACACGTTTGGACCAAAAGCTCCGACTTGAAAAGTCAAGAGCGGGAGTGGAACTCCCAACGAAGTGCTCGAGGAACGAGCACGAAGCGAGCAAAAAGCGAGGCTCCAAAAAGGGACCCAAAAGGACCAACACATGACACGTGGAAGAGTCCGAGATGGACCCGAAATGGAGTCCGAGATGGACCCGAGATGGACCCGAAATGGAGTCCGAGATGGAGTCCGAGATGGACCCAAGATGGAGTCCGAGATGGACCCGAAATGGAGTCCGAGATGGACCTGAGATGGAGTCCGAGATGGACCCGAGATGGAGTCCGAGATGGAGTCCGAGATGGAGTCCGAGATGGAGTCCGAAGTCGAGACCGAGACCGGGACCGAGACCGAGACCGAGACTGAGACCGAGATCGGGACCGAGAACGAGACCGAGGCCGAGGCCGAGACCGAGCCCGAGCCTGAGTCCGAGTCCGAGTCCGAGTCCGAGTCCGAGTCCGAGTCCGAGTCCGAGTCCGAGTTCGAGTCTGAGAGGGTGAAAGCCCAAAGCGTTCGTCTCCCAGACCCTGGGGGGTTTGGTGAGCTCCAAAAGTATAGTAGGGGGAGGACTGCAGTGGAGCCAGTTTGGCCAGGAAAGGCCAGTTTGGCCCAGGAAGGCCGGACCCAGTGTTGGGTGATGAGCTGCCCACTGGGAAGTCCAAGACTAGAGTGAACACGGACCGACAAGCGGGGTAGCTTGGTGAAGTGTTCAAGAGCCGGCTCTAGTTCCCCCGGGAGATCGACTGGCCGATGCTCCCAGTCCAAGTGTGGGTGGCACTACCTACTTGGATACCTGTCGTGGCTCAACGGAACCTCGCTCTAAGCCCATGGCTAGAGCACCTAAAGGCGAAAGGCGGGGAGAGTACCCACGAGGCTTGCGTAAGGCCACGGTGTTCCGAAATGTTGTCCCAAAGGCCCAGACTGTGGAAAGGAAGAGGAGCAGTCCTCTGGGGTAGTGACCAAGGACACAGTCGTGTGGTGAGGAAGTCCCAGAGGACCGTGGGACTTAGTGGTCGGGCCTGTGGGTCTCGATCCAGTGGCAGTGTTGGCAAACACGGCCAGGGGCAAAAAGGGACTTAGTGGGGACTGATAGAGGGATATTGGGGAAGGTTATTCCCCTTGTCGGTGGGCATCCTAAGGATGCTAAGGAGTGGATCTGAGATGACCACTCACGGATGGTTTGCCTAGTTTTGGAGAGCCAAGACTGTGATGCAAGTGGTATTGGACTACCAGTGTGGCAAAGGTGATTGGGCGTGGCCTTAGCGTAACGGGCTGCCATGTCGGTGGTACCTTTGAGTGTCGGTCATGGGATCGGACACGTGGAGCACTTGGACCAAGTGCAAATGTTGAATGGCATGGATGCCATTCTTGGGGCTAGCAAGTCCCAAGCCCTGGATTGGACTTATGGAGGTTGTGAATGAGACTCCTCCAAGTGGTTGGAGGTGTGGTTAAGTGACTAAAGTAAAATGAAAAATTTAGTCGCTTACAATGCCCCTGAGGTTGTGGTCAACAACTTAGAGGTTTGGTAAACCTAGAGCTTATTGATAAACCCATTAAGCTATCTATATGGGATCACTAGGTAGATCTATGGCTGATAGTTAAGGACAAGTTCCTTGATGGGTAAAAAATTATAGCACATATGGTTTTTACCCTTTATCATATGGTAAATCACCATAGGATAACACCACAAAGCGGAACCTAAACCCTCCATGTGCCATGTGTCATATGCCACATGTTACATGCCACGTGTCCATAGGACTATGGTGTAGAACCTGAGGTTCAGGGCCTTGGGCCACTGAATGAAGGAATAGTGCCAAACTTCCAAGCATAGAGCTAAGGAGTGATAGAATTAGACCACGGAGCAACTCCTAAGCATACAGCCCAAGGAGTGAAGGGATAGGAGCCCGGAGCAATTTGGAACAGTTCTAGAGCAACCAGCATCCCATTGCCAAGACCAGCATGCAAAACGGAGCCAAATGGAGTCTAGCACTATTTCGGCATATCGGTGGCCTAACGCAAAGACATGGGTACTCTACCAGCTAGCATGGTGTGGAACTTGGGCTTAGACCCAAGCCGGACGCAGAACAAAGATAGGCACACAAGCAGGAGTTAGACTATGCCTCAAGTTGATCAGCCATACTTGACCTCACCCACTATCCCTATTATACATTTGAAATGCCCCTCCCTTAGTATCAGGAGTTAGTCTCTAGGACAAGCTTGAAACTTATTAAATATGGAATATCCTTAGATTGCGAATTTGGACACGGGAAGATCACCATTGTGTTCAAGACAATCTCTACATTCCGTAGATGTAAGCAACAAAACATTTTTCAAGCAGCATACAACCCGTTCAAAGGGACATTCACCAACCCCATCTACAGCAATGATGAATGGCCAAGTTTCCCACCCAGCTTTTTAGACTTCACCAGAATGGCACCATTTTTGCCATACTGACAAATCTTCACAGCACCAACATATCCAACATTTGTGTCCAACATCTATTGAAGCCTGCTATCAAAAATCCTTTCAACTTCAACATGCCGACAAGACAGCAACTTGACTTCACCCACTATAGTCGCACTTCGATATACCCAGTCAACAATAGTGATGACGAACAACCCAAATCATCCAATAGCCAAGCACTCGACGAAGAAGTTGACAACTCCCACCGAGCTAACAAACAGCTACAATCATCCAGCAACAACGAGGTCGACAAACCAATCATTGTTGACAAACCAATCGTTGATGACAACAATCTTCAACAGCAATCACAATGATCACACAACTATACGCTCAAAGAACACTTCGACAATCTAGAAGAACAACCACCACCAACACAACATAACTCCGACAAATAAGTTGACAACAAGTTCAAACAACATCTTCTAGAAATCAACATTGGCAAGCAACCCGACACCCCAAAAAGAGTCCCAAGAAAGAAGAAAAACCAGAGGAGAGTCCACTAAACAACAGCAACAATCCACAAGCTTCCTCCTACACTGACTTTGCCATTGACCCCGACAACCCCTTGCTATAAATCACCTTTGGACTCCACAATGAGAACCCGACAAAACAACCTCGACAATACCGACATTACTACCAACCGTAAATGGCAGTCACTACCACCATTGCCAACATACCCGTGAGAAGACATGTCTCCTATCCACTATTTCATGGTCTAAAGTTGGAAGGCACTGAGAAGCAATCTGAATCAACAGCCAAACGACCCAACTCCCATACTACTTCCAATGCACCCTTTGAAAGAGAGCCAACGAATGGGCTCAAACACTTCCTCAAAATACAAGTTTCAATGACCTCGCACTCAAGCTCATCAACCGATTCAAGTCTTCCCTCACTCAAAGCCAACGACTTCACAAGATCCAAAAACTCAAGCAGAAGTCCAGTCAATCCATTGATGACTACACTCAAACCTTCACTCAACATGCCAGCAAATGCAGCAACAACGCCACCAAAACTTTACTTTACCAATGGTACATGCAAGGCCCCCGACAATCCCTCTGAGAAGCAGCAACACACATCAATGTTGCCACTTACCTCAAACTAGTAAGAGCACTTCAAGATGATCAAGCTCGACAAATGACAGCACAAGTCAATGACACCGGCGACTCGGATTCCGACAGCAGTTCCGACGAGGATTCCAACGATGAACTCAGAGAGAGCACCAAGTCAAAATTTCAGAAACTCAGGAAAATGATCGACAAGCTCAAGGGAAAGACCAAGGCTGACATCAAAGAATTTTGATCTGGAATTTGGTGTACTAAATGCAAGAATGAAGGACATTTGACTGCAAACTCCAAATCTCCAAATGCCAGATCTGCGCCAAAGAATGGCATGAAGCCAAGACTTGCAGATTTCAAAATTCTCTGGAAGTTCGATAAATCTCAAACTATCCCTGACAGCAGCTTCGACAACCATATCCGAATCAATACTTCGACAACTACCCGGCAACCACCTCCGACAAACTGGTGACTGCCGAGAAACAGCTTCCAACAATAGAGTCAACAATGGAATGATCAACCTCACTACAACAACTACATAAACAATTACAGCAATGACTACAACAACAACTACAGCAATCAACAATACCTGCTGAACTGGAACTACCCGAACTGGAACCGAGACAACTACAACCAAGGATACCAACAATACTCGAGATACCAGAACCAAGGATACCAAGGCCAAGGTTACCAACAGAGTTGACAATGGAATGATCAACCTTGCTACAACAACTACAACAACAATTACAGCAATGACTACAACAACAACTACAACGATCGACAATACTTGCCAAACCGGAACCACCCGAACCGGAACTGGGACCAAGGATACCAACAATACCCGAGATACCAGAACCGAGGATACCAAGGCCAAGGTTATCAAGACCAGGGCTACCAAGGCAACTACAACAACCAGCCATGGCAACCTTGAATTCAAAACCAAGGAGGTCCATTGAGACTTGGTCCGCTGCCTCCTCAACAACAAGGTTAAAAACCAGCAGCGACCACCAGCAACAAGGATGGTTGAGACTAACGAACGACCTTACGCCGACAATGACGAGTCCAATCCTCAAGTCATGGCAGTACAAACCCGAGCATGAATTTGAGCAGAAAAACAACAACAACCGGACAGAGATTCCGAAGATAGTGAAGAGAAAACTCAAAGAGAGAGAGAGAGAGAGAGAGCCCAAGAAAACTCTAGGAATGGAAAAAGAAGCAGAAGTTAACTGCCAAAATACAATGGTGACTCGCTCTACAACCACCTGAATTAGTGATTTTAGACTCCAAAAATGAAGCTCAACCATCACCAGCTCAACAACAATGCCAAGACTCAATACCAGAAAACCAACAGCCAAATTGTCCGACATTGACACTGACACCGACACCAGAACACAATCTGACAAACTTCGAGGAAATACAAGAACTAGTAGAGACTATCCTCAACCAAAATATTCAGATCACCGTCGGCCAACTGCTGAAGATTGCACGCTACCTCACCAAACAGCTCACCAATCTGAAATCTGCACCAAACAATGCTCTAACAGACTCGTCCAAAATCAACCCGACATGGACAGCTGTTGACACATTTTGAACCGAAATTCAACCAGGCGATTGCGACAATGATTGTTCTAACAGTCAACCTACAACTTGACAAACACCTTGTTTGTGGAGCCATAATTTATGGTGGCTCCAGCATCAATATTATTGAAGAAATTCTCACTCAACAATTCAACATCGGCCCAGTCCACCTGGCACCTTTCAACATCCGAATGGCCGACCACCGACCAAAGGCATCATCCGAAATGTCAACACCAGCATTCAAGGCATTGAAATACCAGTCAACTGTGTTGTCCTCAAACTACCAGAGCAGACCGATGTATACTCGATTCTCCTTGCTTGACCTTGCCTTTGAAGTGCCCAAGTTCATCAGGACTGGCCGAACAACAATCTCATCCTTCAAGGACCGGACGGACTGATAACCGTGTCAACAAAAGTGACCAAATTGCTGTCCAGCAACAACCGACTGATCGATTTGGAAGAATATAATCTTGAATATGGCCTTGATGACTATGAAGAACAACAAATCCTCAATGCCTACCCTGATCTTGAACCTTTGGCCAAGATCAACCTGTTCCGAATTGTTGCCGACTTCCACCGAGAACAACTGCTGATTACATCAGCACTAAAATATCTAGTCACTCGAGATATGAAACTCAAAGTGCCACCAGCATTCATAGTCGACAACCAAAACAAAGTCACCTACATTCCAACAATTCCAGCAGACCAAAAACTTGAAAAAGTCAGCCTCGCCAACAACGGAAACGAACACTACATTGTACTCGCCACCAACATCTCGGCAAGTTTTTGAGACAAAGGCATCAAACTTCTCTGAAAGAAGAAACACTTGTTTGCTTGGAGTTACCGAGACCTTAAGGGAGTTTTGCCGAAACTTAGCCTTCACACCATCACCCTTCTTCCGGACTCAAAACTAAGAAGACAAGCAGCCTACTGGATGAATCTGAATCTGATGGAACAAGTCAAGAAAGAACTCAACAAGCTTCTCCAAGTTGAGTACATCTACCTGATTCAGAATCTGATCTGGCTTTCACCACTGGTGGTTGTGCCGAAGAAAAACAGCAAGCTTTGAATCTGCGTCAACTATAAACAACTCAATGATGCCACCGAAAAAGATGTCTTCCCGATACCATTTACCGACAAAGTTCTTGTCGCAGTCGCTGGACATGAGATGTGCTCCTTCCTCTATGGTTTATCTGGCTACAACCAAATCCATATCACCAAAGAAGATCAGCACAAGACAGCATTTATCAGTCCATAGGGAGCCTATGCTTACCAATGAATGCCTTTCAGACTTTGCAACACCCCTTTCACCTTCCAAAAGCTCACCACCAACACTTTCTGAGACTACCTCACTGACTTCATGAGAGTCTTCATGGACGACTTTAGCATTTTCAGCTTGGAAGATCACCATCTCAAATGCCTCAAGAAATGCCTTGACAAGTGTGAGGAGAACAATATAACACTCAACCTTGACAAATGCGCTTTCTTTGTCAAATATGGAGTACTTCTTGGCCACATTGTTTGCAAAGACGGCATTCTCATTGATAAGGACAAAGTTGACGTCATCTCCAAACTCAAACTGCTGAAGAATCAGAAAGAACTTTGACACTTGGCAAAATCGGATATCACCGACGCTTCATCCACAAGTATCCTCATATCACCAAACCACTCACCGACAGACTGAAGCAAGATGCCCAATGGACATGGACGTCCAAACAGCAACAAGCATTCGACACTCTCCGCCTCAAATTCACAACAGCACCGATCCATAAAGAACCACCAGCCTTTTCAGGGAGTTTAAGGTTCTTTGTGGATCAAATCATGTTGTGTTGGATCTTAAGGTTGTGGGTTCGAATCCCACCATGTTCACCAAATGAAGAGGTGTGGATACTCCTCCTCACTAGATATCTATTGCTAATGAGAAAACAAAGGGGGAAAGGGCCCGATCTCCAGGGCTGAGAGGGAAAGATGAGTGAATGAGTGCTGTGTATTAATGTGAAAACAATGAATAGAAATAGGGATCCACAACTAGATTCTCTCCTTAAAAGGCTGGTGGTCCTAACTGCCAACATATGCTAATGAATGGTATATACTGTGCATGATCAAATCTAAGGCTCCGATGCAGCCCTAGGTTTAGGGTCAGAGTCCCTTGAGCTTGGGTTTTTGGTTGATATAGGAATTTTCTATTTAACATCATCTAGGGAAATTGGCGATGCTTTATTTCATATTTATCATATGATAAGTTACAAATATAATTTTGTCATCATTTGAGTAATGTGGTCAGCAAATTTGGGTGGTTGATGATTAAATGTGCTTAGGCTCAAGATGTTAAGATGGTCTTTTTACAAACCTAAGTGGAAGTATCTTTCTCATTAGTGTGTATTAGCCACAGATGGATGTGTTGATTAATCAGGTTCTATTCTATTATCATGATTGTCCAGAGGCAAGTCATTTTGAGGGAAGAAGACATATGAACTGATTAAGCACAATTTTTTATTGAAGGAATATAAAAGTTAATATCCTTAAGTATTACAAATCATGTGAGCTCTATCAATGGGTAAAAATGTCAAAAGAGAAGTCAAGGGGACTTTTTCAACCTTTGTTTACCACTTATTTACCACAAATATAAAGGTAAAAAGAGCAAATATGGGTTATAATGGATCGATTGATAAAGTGTGTGTAGATATTGGCTCTTTGGAAGACTATCACTACTTTAGACTTAGCTAAAGAAAGTCTTTCGTGATTTTTTTTACCAAAGGACATTATTAATAATTGAGATTTAAAGTTCACTAATGAATTTTAGAAGAGCTTTGCAAAGGCTATATAAGTGACTTTAAAGCTCTTGAGTGAATATCATCCTTAGACAGATAGGCAAATTGAGTGTATAAATCAAGTGATGGAGGATATATTATACTCCAAGAGAACAATTTTCTAAGCATGCTTTGATTGTGAAAAGGTAAAGATGAAAAAATAAAGACAATAAAGCATATGGAACATCTAAAGGTTCTACTCAGCAACAATAGATTGCCACAAAAACTTGAAACTCCTATATAACCATCAATATAGTTGTTGACAACCATGACAGAAATATAATCCAAAGTAATAGCACAAGCATAAGTTGACTATAAAATTCTAATGAATTAATTGCAACTCTATGTGCAATTGCTAAATACTTGAACCAACCTCGAAACCATAACTTTGAATAAAAGCAATTGACTTTGAAGGTAACTACATTCCACCAAATACCATTATAATAAATGATAAATTGTCTTTATGTCTGCCCTTTGGCTAGCCTCGAAGACCACTATTAACTTAAAGTCATAACCATCAATAAAACTTATCTTTGTATAGTTCCTTTGATCAATCTCTAAGATCCATATTAACTTGGATTCAAAACTTTTGCTCTTGGCTAACATAGTATATAGGAGATCAAACTCACTCCATTTATTATTCATATCTTCCTCACCATCTATGTTCAACTTTACTCCATTATCGTATTTGTTCAAGCTCACTATATTAGGGCCAGATTTTCTGTTCGGATTCACTATGTTCATTTTCATTTCACAATTTCTATATTCTTCTTCCTTGGAATACTCTTTTCAAGGAAAAGTTAAACCTCAACCCTTGCTAAACAATCTCGTCTAAAACACAACTAATTCAACTTGCCACTTAACTCATTTAAATGTTAATATAGTTGCTAACTAGCAAATGCACAAATGTCAATAACATAGAATTACAACCAAATCATCAACACTATTTACATTGAGACTAATGAAACTTAATATCAATCCTACATCTCATCATACACTCTTAACATCTAGATCATTTTACTCACTTTTATCAATGTGAATGCTTAGGATATAGGAATAGATAAGTGGGTTAACTTCAAATGTGAGATATTGGTGGAATATATTCCTCAACCAACTATCAATTACACAATATTAATTTATATTTTTGCAACAATAAACATTTTATATATATATTTCAATATATGAGTGCTCAGGATATAGGAATATGTATATTAAATGGATCCTTACTTATATACAAGAATTAATAAACTAAATTCAATCCCAAATAGACAATTTATATGTTATATTAGGTAAAGTTTTATATACATATATATCTGTGTGTGTGTGTGTGTGTGTGTATCTATATATATACACATACATATATATCTATGTATTTATAGACTTTACAAAGGCAAAATCAAAGGTACAAAAATGTAATTTTTTCTTTTCAAGCCAATACAAGATGGGAGAAAATGCAAGGGTAGTCTCTCTATATTTATACAAATGAGTTCACCATTTTCTTTTATTGCAAATTCTTACAATGAATGGAGTTGCAAATGCCCAAAATAGCTCCATGCCTCCTTGGTGGTAGGACGTGTGGACCCAAACCATTGGAACACAAACAAGGAAGTCTCACATTCTATTTATCTATATCTATTTGGGTTATATGCTACTTTTGAGAGTTTTGTGGTGCCAACATGAGACTGAACTAAGGCATGCAAAAATGTAATTTTGATTATCCATGCTGTGTTTGCCAGATCTTCTCTTTTGTGGTCATTCTAGATCTACAATTACTCTAGGAGTGGCAGAAGCAGCAGAAGATAGAGAGAGTACTCAGTAGCAGTGAGTGAGTACTTGGAGGAGAAGATTTTATTGAGGAGTTTTTCCAGAAAATAAACAAGACTAACTAATCAAAATCATCATTATATATAATCTTATAAGGTGAGGGTATCAATCCCCTTACCTATTGTATGTGAAGTAATCACACACCCCTTTTTAACACACTACTGAGTGATTAAGAAAACTTAGTAAATAGTTGGCTTAT
>NW_003314265.1:2317438-2479472 GCF_000143415.4 Selaginella moellendorffii | reverse complement strand
TGGTGGAGGTTTTCTTGGTGGTGGGGGAGGAGGAGTTCTTGGTGGTGGTGGTGGAGGTGTTCTTGGCAGTGGCGGTGGAGGTGTTCTTGGTGGTGGTGGTGGAGGTGTTCTTGGTGGTGGTGGAGGAGGAGTTCTTGGTGGTGGTGGTGGCGGTGTTCTTGGTGGTGGTGGTGGAGGAGATGTTGGTGGTGGTGGAGGAGGTGTCGTTGGTGGTGGTGGTGGAGGTGTTCTTGGTGGGGGTGGTGGTGGTCTTCTAGGTGGTGGTGGTGGTGGTTTTCTAGGTGGTGGTGGAGGTGGAGAACTTGGTGGTGGTGGAGGTGAACAAGCATTTGGAGTAAAATAATAAGGTCCACAAGTGAACTTATTATTTCCATTATTGGTGCATGTGCTTAAGGATTGGCCACTTGATCCACCATTTATGTCTGTTAAGAAAGAACACCCCCGGGGTGCTCTACTTGGATCCACACTCACTCGACAACTCCCAATATCTGTTCCAGTCTTCACTAATTCAAAGATATCAAAGTATCCTCTACTATTTGTAAATGATGAATGACTGTCTCCTGGACAAACCAGGTTTACCTTGGCATCTGAAAGATTTAACAAGATTAGAAAATTACAAAAGATAGATAATTTTTCTTACTGAAGATGCCATTCTGAGAGAGTGAACCACAGTTAGTGCAATAAACATAGCCATCCACTTTGATACTTGTAGTGGCAGCACAAAAATTCTCATTTTTCAGAATGACTGCAAGTAATAAAATTAAATAGAGATATTTTTTGTTTTCCATACTTACATGGTAATATGAGGTAAAAGAACGCCCTTTTATAATCTGCACTGCATTAAGTCAAACATCTAAGGTACAACTAATCAGTTGCTAGACCTTTTTCAAACCCAAATATTCTGATTTATGTGATCTCATATTTTCTCCTTTTTCTATACTAATGATCTTAAAACTTATAGATAATAATAATAATAATAATAAGACTCAAGAATCTCAGTATATTTGTTTAGAAACTTTGCATCTAATATTGGTTCAAATAAATTAGCACAACTATTGGATTAAACTGGTAGTTAACACCTAGATTAAGAAAGAATATTCTTAAAATTGAGTGCCTGACTGAGCTACATGGTGTCACACCATGCTTGGAGTTTAGGAAAGCACACCTTGTTCCTTAATACAGATCAGGCTTTACTGCATACAAGTTATCTAGATGCCCATCCTTATGCTGCATGGGCATCTGGATAGGTGGTACATGTGTTAACATCAAGCATCCCACCTAGATCTCTATGACGTTACTGTTTGGTGTTGGACCCCAATTTTCCCAAGGTAAAAGTCTTTTGTGCAATCTATGTGTCAGCTGTAAATCTCCTTTTAACCTTTAACCTTTATACTTTTGAATTATGGTCCAAAAGAATATTCTTAAAATAACCTTTATTTTTGTTCGTTTTCAAGGTCATCAGGGTCAAAGGAAATAATATATTAAAGAAGATCACTCACCTTGGTGCAACAAGGCTGCCAAGCAATGGTTTCTTCATCTTCCATCACCCACACTTTCTTGCAATGCTTAAGAAAGTAGGTGTCTGTAGCAGCCAGATCACTATTGTGTCCTTGGATGCTTTTATGGAAATAGTGTGGATTTCCACACCAAAAATGTTGCAATTGTTCAAGTTTGGTCAACACCTCTTAGTCTAGTTATTTTCAACAGCTAGATCATATTCTATTTAGCAGTCTATAAAAGCTTGATGCCACTGACATGGTTGTGGAGAACTTCCAGGAAGAAAAGAATTTCTGTCTTTGTCACTTTTGAAGGGCTTAATACCTTCAATATAGAATTGAGCCCAGCAATAGCAAGCTGGCTACACGGGTGAGCTAAGTTAAGCTTGGGTTTGGCTTAAGATCACATATCCTTAACCAAAACTAAGATAACGAAAAAATGATAGCCAAAACATTAAGATCACAAACACCTATATTTTATGTTATTCCATTTACTTTGTTCTATTTGAGATGTGAATGAAATACCACCAAAATAAATGCTCACTTCTCACTATAGTCCCTTTATAAATTGCAATGGTGAATTAAAATGATTTCACTTGGTATAAATTATACCATCATAATCTACTTAATATTTTTATCTAATTATTTTATTCAAAAACTTAATATTAAATAACCAAACTAAGGGTTAAAGCGATCATTCTCTCTCGCCAGCTTCTGGAAATGGCGGCGGCGGCGCCTCCGCTTTGCCCTCCAGGATCTGCACCACGCAGCTCATCACTGGCCTGGATGCTGGATCCTGGTGGATGCACCACAGCGGGATCTTGAGTGCCACTTGCCTGGTTTGGATCGGCAATGCTCTCCAGCTCCGAGGTCATGTACTTGTCGAAGGCGTAGATCAGGAAATACCACTCACCAGGCGGCGGCAGTGGCGCATTCTTGCATTCCTTGTCTCCGCCGCCCAGCTCCATGAGGGCCTTCCTCTTGCCACTCAAGATATCCAGCAGGAGCATCCCAATGCTATAGACATCGGCCTTGGGGGCGATGGATTGGCTCTCGAGCCACTCTGGAGCGAGGTATTCCCTGGTTCCTTGCACGGTGGTGATGCTCATCTATTCTTTTCTCATCATCCTCGCCAACCCAAAGTCGGACACCTTTGGCCAGAGCTCTCGTCTAGCAGCACGTTTTGTGGCTTGATATCGCAGTGGACGATGCGCTCGCCACACTTCTCATGGAGGTATGTCAATCCTTTGGCAATCCCCAGCGCGATTGAGTGTTGTGTCTCCCAGGTTGAGAAGATCTCTTGCGAGGCGGCGAATGAGGACGAGGTGGTCGAGAGAACCGTTTGGCATGAACTGGTAGACGAGGAGGTGGCGGTCTCCCTCGGTGCAGTAGCCGAGGAGGCGGAGCCAAGTTGACGTGGTGTACTCTTCCAATCGTGCTCACCTCGGCCTTGATTGCTTCTCAGCCTGGTTCACGGTGGTGATGTTCTTCATGGCCATGTTTCCTCTATACACGCTCCTGAATCCTCCCGAGCCTAACTCTTCGAGCGACTTGATGGTCGAGTCGAAGTTGTAATCGTTGAAGTAGTAGTCTGCTCGATTCACCTGGACGAGCTTCACCGAGATTGGGGAGTTTTGACAAGCTCCCAGAGGTATGTCATAGTCACATCCCTTCGATTCATCGTTTGGATCAACTCGGTGAAATCCAGGAAGACAGCTGCAAGTTTTTGTGGGCCTGTAGGTGCAGAGAGCGAAAGGTCAAGGTCCACATGTTCCAAAGATGTCGAGCATGGCGGCCCTCCAGACGACGCTCCAGGAGCCACTCTTGTTCTTCGGGCCGAAGTTGTAGATCCTGAGATTGCCATCATCGTCCAGCATAAGTTTCCTCAACACATTCGCATCGTCATAGTCAAGCGCGTAGTCTTGTGAACTCATTGATCCTGATGCCCAGCTCTTTCCAGTTGCGTCGTAAAAGGAAAGGACGCTCAAGTTCAAGACGGCCGGGAACTTGAGAGAACGATCAGGCTGGCAAGCGTTGTTGTTCAAGACGTGCTCTCCGGTTTCGTCATCCAGGCAAGTCATGGTGGAGTTCAGTGTCGGATTTGCAATAGACCAGTATTTTTGCGGGATCTCCAGCTTTAAGTTCTTGAGCAGCACCTGACCACTGTTGAGAACAAGCTGGTATGCTCCAGACTGGGAAATCAACCTCGTGTATCCCAAGGACGGATTTCCTTGTGTGCGGAGCTGCTGCTCGGGCAAAAGGTTGTTCGTTGGAGAGTCGAAGCTCTGCCATGCAACTTTCTTGTCTTTTCCAAGGACAACTAAGTTCCCGTTCTCGAGCAGCGAAGCACTTTCAGCACAACACTGTCCGGGATTGGTTTGCCACAAGGGGACGGAGCTGCTGCCATCAGTGACGGAAAGTCCCCCCTCGGCTTTCAACTCAAGCTTGGCATTTTCACTCACCTGGACAAGCTGCCCGTTTGCCATTGCCATCCAGACGACAGTCTTCTTCGGATCTATATCATACCAGATCGCGAGATTGAAGTTCCGGGTGCTTGAAGACTCAGGCATTACGAATCCAAATCCAAAGGTTCCTTCAGGTGATCTCCAAGGGCTTCCTGTTGTGACAGTGCTTCCGCGCAAGAAGTCGGCCAGGACTCTGCTGTAGTAAGTCGAAGAGAGCAGCAGCATGAGAGTAAGTAGCTTCATGAATGTTGTTTCTGACATGCATTCTCCAAGCTTGCTCTCACTAAGTTTTTCTTCATTTTTGCAGTTCTGTCGTTTTAAGCTATGTGATTATTTCGTTGGAGTTACGTTCCTAGATTGAATTGATCACAGCCCAAGTCAATTGCTGCAAAAGTCATCTACTTTCAGGTTAACTTTGCTAAGGATACTCTTTCTAAGGATACTACTATTATGTTAGAAACACAACAAGTTCTTGTGAGGTATGATCACTTTTTTTCAATTTTTTTAATGCCATGAATTCATAGCAAAAATCAGAAGGATATGAAAAATCATGGAGGATATCTTGTAGTTGACATTGACCAAGTCAAAATCAAATAGCTTTCAAAATTCACTTTTTTCTAACTATTGAGTTTCTGCTTTGTTCACCAGTGGTATACTTGGTTCTTTTCGAGGTTGCACCTCATCCACCTTGGCAACATCTCATGTGGAACATAACACTGAAAAAATAATTTGAGGAAGAAAACCAACTTACTGTCGATTGTGCGAGACCTTGCAAATTCCCTCTTGAACTTGTTTTCCTTGTGATACTTAAGAGGCTGTTGGAACAAATCCAAGAATGGCCCTATTGTGTTCCTAACCTTCTCAAATCCCAAAGCTATCCAGTCATCCATTATGTTCTTTATATATGGACAATGATAAGAGTTCTAGCACCCATTTATACACAGCTCAAGTGTTTAGTAAATTTCACTCAAGCAAGTGAAATAATGCTTATTAAATATTAATCTCAAAACCTAGTATTGATACCTTGTGATAATTGTGAAGGTAAACTCAACTCAATTGGCAATATTAGATCATAACCATTGAAGCACTAGTGGAACTCTATACCCCTATAATATATGCAAGATTCAGACCTTTAAAGGGATGATTATGAAGTATATAAACTTTCATTATTCAGATTAGGATGGTTATTTGTGGTGAACCATTCCATAAAACCATATGTCTATGGATGATAAACACTCATAAAAGTGTGATGTATCTCTAATCGAGACATTAAAACATAAAATGCCTCAATTATAAATATAAGATTATTATTTGAGCTCTAAATAGAAATATTAGAATACCACTTGATTGAGGAAGAAGTACTCAACAATAGTAGCAAAAGAATCAACTTCCATCCAACAAGTCAAGTAGTTGGAGTCAATAATAATATACTTATTGCAAGTAGTTGACTATGGAAAATGTCCCATCAGATCAAATAATATGCAAGGTTTATTAAACAAAATGTAATATTTTAGTTATTTCATTGATCATTTTTCTAATCATGCTACACTATTGTGAACATTGCTGAAGTCATTAACATCATTTTTCATATAGTATATAGATTGTGAATAGACATTTATAGATCTTAAAGGGTTGTTGATAACTCTTTTAGTATTGGTGTATCCTGAATACACTCAACCTTTTATTTTTTGCATAAATACTTTTAATATCAGTTTTGAAATTGTGTTGATGCAAAAAAGCCTAAGTGTGTCTAGTTAGTGCCATCCCATAATATACATTAGCTGTATATTATAACCAACAAAAGTGAATTATTCCATATGAGTGTTTAGTAACCTTTATGGGTTTTGAGAAGCTTCATGCATAGTTTTATGGTTCTCAAATATTATTAGAAGGTGATCATATTGTGATTACTTCATTATTATAGTGGAAGAACTTGGTTGATAGTATTATTCAGTGGGCTCTAAAGTTTTAGATATATGATTTCAAGGTTGTTCATTATTCAGGGAGTTCTATAACTAATACTGATGCCTTTTCTTAAGTTATTCTCCTTTCATCACTCTCTTCTTTTGGTTTTGATGAGCCTATTATTCTAGTATCAATGGATTTCTTAAACAAGGATTTTATGTCTAACAATTGCTGTATATGATGTTTAGTGTTTTTTTTAAGGTGCAGAACAATATTTACTTTCCCTTGATAAGGTTTGTAAAGCTCAAAAGATTAAGCATCTTTATATTTGAATAAAACTAAGTTAGATGACTTCCCAGGAAGTCCAAATTTAAGAGTTTACATTTGGTATTAAAGAGGTATCAAGTTTGACTTTGTTAATTAGGTTAGGGGAATTATGTTGAGATTAACATGTGGCAAGTTTAGTTTGCCTTTAGCTATAGCTCTTAACTTCCATTCACAAGGGCATGAACTTGCAAGGAAGGGTGGTGAATTAATGATCCATAAGGGATCAAATAAGTGGGCATTATTTTTTCTAATCAATTAAGGGTCTTGGAGCATGGACCATATTTGAGCTCACGAGTTGAAGAGTTGAGCTTAATTTTTAATTGTAATTTAATACAAACATTAAAATATTAAGGTTATGGCAAATCTAATAATTTCATAACTCTCTACACATTATATAGATAAAAATGTTTTAAAGGACAAATCTTGTTCTAGCAATTTAAATATTAATTATATGCTATGTTTTTTAGAATATAAAATAAGATATTTCTAGAAAAAGTATTCTTGTCACTTCCTCTTAAATCTGTACTTTGTGTTTTCTAGCTAGTAAATATCAAGTTTTTCAGACTTTAAAAATTATTAAATTTGAAATAAGATTCTATATAAGTCTATATAACTATTTGAAAGGAAAAAAATAACCATTGATATAATCTTGTTACATATAAAAGAGAGACTTGGTTCTTCTCTAGAATACATTCTTGAGGGGTTTGTCATAATATAGTATTTAGAATTTATGGATCTTCATTTGCACTTTTATTCGAAGAAAGAGAAGTACAAATGTTTATGGGTTTTAATGTTGGTAATTTTAACTTTTGCAATATTTCTTCCCAAAGTAGTAATTCAAGGGCTAGAAGCTGTAATAATCATCTCATTGCATAACACAACCAAAAAATAAAAAAGAAAAAAAACGAAGAGGATAGTAAAGATAGTGATCACGAGTTAGAGATAAATGCAATGACAAAGGGTGCAACAAATTAAGTGAAAAAAATTATTTTTTTATTTGTTTAAAAAAATTGCAACTCTGTGACTTTCAAGAAATGTCTTATATGTTTTTTGGTTCCAATGGAAACAATGGCAATGATCAATATGATGCAACGCATTGCAATATCATGCACTCAAAGACTACTATAAAATATTTTTTAGGATGGTAAAAACAAAAATTGAGACACATAAGTACTATGGGTAGTATTGCAAAAGAACACTTACAAGTATATGAAATGAAAAGTGAAATGAAAAATTATTTTTTAATTAATTATATAAAGGATAATAAGTTTATATTATTGATAGAGAATAAACATCAATAGTCTTGGAAACTCTAGTTAACTCCAAAAGTCTTCTGCAACTTAGCAATAGTAATGCTTGGTGTATATAAATATCCACTGTAATGTTGATGAAAATGTAGTACATATGTTTGCAAGGAGTATATGCCTTCCTATGTTCCTTGCATTTTATAAAGTCTGGACATGTGCAAGAAAGTCGCTCTTGAATGATGATTGTATACTTTTCATTTTCTATTTGACTATATACTCCTTTACAAGCATAGTGATGTACTTCATTGAGACAATCTCACATTCAAGCATTTAAGCCAAACTTATTTTACCCTACTTTTGCTTGGAGATGGTATTAATAAATTTAATTGCTTTACCTTTTTCTGCTAGCCTCTTGTGCATCTTTGTGTGAACAATTCTGGTTCTCTCACTCATGTCTTCAACTCTCTTCTCAAAATTGAAATTAAATTTCTCAAGGTTTTCAATCTTATCTGAGGAGAGCACAACCTCATTAGCAACTGGCCATTCTTTAAATACTATATCAGGTTTAGTCATTATAGTTTCTTCAAGCCACTTTGTATAGTTTGCATCAGTGTTGCAACAATATAGCCAACACCATCTTGAAATTTTTGCTTGCTTTTATTCCTTATGGAAACATGGGACTAGAATAGAAGCAGACTTATCACCATGGATCTAGGCCCAATATTTGCCCCTTAGAAGCATCTTTAAACATTTTACATTTAATTTTTCTAGCACTCGACAGATTGCCCATTGTTTTGGCTCTATTTTATGGTAAGTGATTTTCAAACTATTAAGATGCACTCTCTTCATCAATTACTAGAGGTGATTTAGTCTAGGGGTAGTGTTTTTAAGCAAAATGGTACTCAACATCAAGCCTATGAGAGCTTTTCACTCCAACATTTGTGCCAACTTCTTCACTAGCAAAGGAAAAATGATGTTTTGAATAAACAGCCTTTATATCACCAATAGAAGTCTGGGGAATATACTCCATAGATGTGTTGCAAACCACTTCCTCCACTGCAGTTGCCATTGTTCGTGTTGGTGGAATCACTTTCTTCTTCATCCGATCATGTGACATCTCAATTGAAGGTTTTGTTCTCATATATCTTCCTTGCTCAAATGCCAAGACTTTTGAAAATTACTTTATAGTGCATATCAAATTCAATAGACGGGCTTTGTATAAACTCATTTTCCCTTTCTGTGCCTTAGAGGAACACTAGTTCTAATGTTTACTCTTTGAGAGATTCATAGTTGGGGTGTATGCAAGATCCTCAAGTGGTTAATTCTAATGAAAAAGACGATATTAAAAGGCAATAAAATGAGAAAAAAAAAAACCAACTTGAAGAGAGTGATGTCCCTATTGGAACATCTTAACTTCCTACCACCCTAACCACGATTTAAATTGTGGGAGATAACTTACGTCTGTATGGCCATCTTCATGCCACCACATTTGAATCTTATTTGTTTTTGCCTCATGCTCTTCTTCAAAAAGTGCAACTTACCATTGTTTGCACAACTCTTTAAACACTAATTGGAAATTTGGCTTGATAAAGTGGCAGTATTAGTTTAGGCTCTAAGCCCAATGGAACTCACAAGTCCTATCACGACCTTTTAGGGTTGACCATTCCCAAAGACTATCTGGACTCCATTCTAATTAGCCCTAAGCCTTATTTGCCATGAAACCGCAAAAGTTGGCAAGCTTATTAGTCCGTTTTAGTACAATGTTAGAGAGGGACTTCCAAAATATTTTTTGGGCCATCTAGTTTTGTACTTCAAACTCTATTATTGTAATTGTCAAGTTGTAGTCTATGAAAATGGTAATGTTTAAAACCATTTTAAGACAATGAGAAAAAATAACTACCTTAGATCATATACATGAGCTCCCATGGTTATCCCCCTCTATATGGTCAAAATATACCCATGCATTAGCAAGGCCACTTAACCCAGATATATCCATTTGAGAAACAAGATCTATATTAGAGGTGAGGCTTATGGTAGACATTTTGAAGACGAAGGGGCACTTTTACTCAATAACGACTTGATCTGAAAATAAATTCTTATGGATAAACTCATATAGACAAGTCCATTTTAATTCAAGGATAGAGTCAATTTTTTATTGGAGTTTCCCCTCTCGAGATTCACACATTTAAGATTTTACCCTAAATAAAACAAAATGTAAAAGAGATACTATTAAAAAGTATGTAATATTATTTTCTTACCTCCTTAGGCTAATTGCAAGTTGCATGTATCATAATAACTCCCACAAGCTAACTTCATCCAATTGAGTCTTCTCGCAACCTGGATTGAGTAGGGTGCTTATGATAAAATCCTTAGCACTAACTTTTGAATATATTTTGAAGTTGCAGATGAGTTTTTCATAGTCTTTATTTATATTGCATCTTTGAAACAATTGACTAAACTCTTTTATATGGGGCTGGGTAGTTTTTGAGCTGAGCTCAAGTTAATGAAAGTCAACAAAAGTCAAAGGAAGTCAATACAATCCCCTAACTAGCGAAAGTTTAATGGCACTACCTTAGTTCGTCCCGAACCAAGAATTTTTAACATAAAATCTAGGTGTTTAAAGTATTCCATAAGCTCATGTAGATTATTGGTTCGACACGAATTAATCTTTTAGTCTACAAAGAAAGAAAATAATATATTAAACAACATAATTTATATTAAAATCAGAATATATCCAATCTTCTTCTACTTCTATATCCAGAAAAGTAGAAATGGGTATAGTGGAATGCTCCTTCACTATAGGCTCATGTTGTATGTAATGTTGTGCCATACATTCAGCATAAATATGTAAGTGGAATTGACTTCGGTCCATATGATCATCCATATCATCAAGATCAAGCGTATGGACTGAAACACTGTGTGTGATAAGTCTAAACCTAATGACATAGAAACATTTGAGAATAAATATTATAGATTATTTCAAGCACTAACATCACCTGTTGCAAAATCTCATAAGAATGTCCTCAAAGGCACCCTCCTTCTCAAGTGCAAAAACAGCTTGGCTTGTCTCTTTCGCTGCCTGCACCATTGATCCAAATCCTGCTATAGCATCAAGCACAATCCCCTTTGGCGGACAGAATAACTCCAACAAGATTTGTATGGCCATGACCAAACAATGTCAATAACCAGGGAACGTTGGGTGAAGAATGTTCGAGTCAATCACATTTGGGATGATGTTTGTAGAGTTGTCATATCCTGGTAAAGCAAGAGCAACACGCTCATCAACTAGTGTGGCATTATGCTAGTTCCCAATGTGGCATAGAGCATGGTAGTTCCAGGAATAAATCTGGAAAAAATTAGAATAGAGTTAATTTATAAATGAAGAAGACACACACCTTTCACTTCTGCCCACTAGTGCCTTTTATGTCCACCGCCATACTCGAAAGAAGGCAGCCAAATGAAAACTCAACAAATCCATCATCGTTGTCAGCCAAGTGTGTGAGAAAGCCTTCCCACATTAGAGAGCGGGGAAGGATCATGATAACCACACCCTCGTATGTCATGAAGCTGCTCACAACCTTTAAGGCTTGGGAAATGTGTTGGGCCTGCAACACATTCCATGACGGAGTATCCCCCTACGATGGTTGCATTCCATCGGGAAGATCGAAAAAGATGAAATTAATCTTCCCATAAGGTGTGAGCTGACCCAGACCATGGATCCACCAATCAAGCATGTAGAGCTCCTGATTAGTAGCATCTAAAAGCTGTGTGTAATCCCCAATGAGAACAACAACTTCCCCAACACTGCCCGTTGGGGATAGAGGGCGAACCTAAAATTCAATTATTAGAACTAAAAGTTGGAGATAAAATTCATGCTTACTAACCTGTTTATGCATAGTTGTAGAGGAGAGCTCTTCTAGGTTGTCATTTGTAGCCATAGGGAGGGATGGGAAGAATATCTTAGTCCACTGAGAAGATTGATGGCTGCTCTTTGCAACATCTATAAAAAAAAGTGAAGTCAAGAATGAATAAAAGAATGTTCCAAATCAAAGTCCTTACTCTCATGAAAGGCTTTATGATGGCCCCTTCGGGGGTTGCGAGGAGTAGGGACTGGAATCTCTTATGCTGGAATTTCCTGTACAGTTTCCTCTAGTTTAATGGTATTTGGATTTGGCATTTTCTGAATGGTTTCTTAAGTGTCTGGGTTTAGTTGTTGAACTTCAACAACGTCGTTATCATAGTCAAAAAGAGCCTCTGGAAAATAAGAATATAACTCAAGGTTAATATTTCCTAGCCAAGTGCTGAGTTTCAAGTGAACCTAGATGACATTCAAGGTAGAGATTTAGCTCAAAGTCCGATGTCAGCATCTGCTCCACGAGTTCAAGGTACTACGGGCATAGCTCCCTCTCATGTGTACAAGGACAGTAGAACTCTGGCTCATACATCCCAAGCTTCTTGCCTCTAGTCAGGAGCTTCTGCAAAACACCGGTTGTGTATACCGGTATGCCGGGGCAATATTTTAAATATCTACAAAGTAAAACAAAAATATAAATACCAATATATAAATGAGAATTGAGAAAATATCTATAAATCATGTGCCTCGCAAGAAATGGTTGTCCTAGTTGATTCTTGAACTCAGCCGAACTCGTCCCACCACATGGAAGCCAACCATTCCCTAGCTCCGCAAGACAAGCACGAATATATTCTTTGAGAGTGATACCTGTGCAGGTGCTGGAAAGAAACTTCTTGTCCCAAACTTGTAGCATCTCCTCATCAGCGGCAATACTCTAAGAAATGTATGCCTTCTCCTTCATCACCTTCTCCATCTTTATCTCGCAGCGTTTTTTGTTGTTTCACAGCCAAGTGTTGAGAAGTTCCAAGTAGACACTTTGTTCAACAAAGGACATTTTACTCTTGGAGATGTTGTAAATGAGTTCCTTCGGTGCTTTATCAGTTCCTACACACACAAAGAGTTATGAAATGTTTCAGAAATTTTAGAAGAACTTACAAACACAAGAACAAATCTCTGCAATGCTATCAAGCCATTCCTGCCCGCGTCATATGTCTGCAATCGAGAGCAACTTTTTCACCTTTATTCTCTTTGTATTCAAAATTCACTACTCAATCGTATACCACTCCATCTTCTTCTGCTGCTCGTCCCCTCGGGCATTTTTAAAGAATGACACTCTTTCTCCTTTGATTATGGGCTGTAAGAAACATTATGTAAGTTGATACATACTTCAATACTAATTTACTTTCGCCCAGACAGCAACTAGAAAATCAAGTGGTAGCTGGTACCAAGTTTACAATTTTTGGCCTTTCCTAGCTGCTAGCTTCACTTGAATTGCTTCAAATACCTCACGATTGTACAATGTTTGGACCTCCTCTAGCGAGAGTATACCGATAAACCAAAGGTGCTCAATGTCATGTACCAATGTATGAGCTTGAAACACAAATTGGTTTAGCCTGCAAAAACACAATATTGGCTAAGTTTACAAAAAATAAATTCTTACATGTTGATCTTATGGCATGCCATGTTGAACTTCACAGTGTGCTCCCGAGTCATTAGTTCCACAAATGTGACTGGAACACTAATATATTGTTCTTCGTCATCTTGGAACTTCTCTTGAATGCATTTCCAAAATGCCAACCACCTATGGTTTCCATCGATCACCCAAAAGAGCTTTCCAATGAACCTTGTTGTCTCCACATGTTGTCATAAGAATCCATCAAACTCACGAGACTTTCGCAACCATATAGGATCCCATTTATCCTCAAGTTCAGTAGTCACTAACTGTGAGACACAAAATCCCTAGGCCCCAAAGTGGAGCTGAAAGGGTGCCACATGGTAGTGGCCGAAGCGAAAGCCAAACGAGCGTAACACGTTTGGACTAAAAGCTCCGACTTGAAAAGGTCAAGAGTGGGAGTGGAACTCCCAACAAAGGGCTTGAGGAACGAGCACAAAGCGAGCAATAAGCGAGACTCCAAAAAGGGACCCGAAATGGACCCGAGATGGACCCGAGGTGGAGTCCGAGATGGAGTCCGAGATGGAGTCCGAGATGGAGTCCGAGATGGAGTCCGAGATGGACCCAAGATGGAGTCCGAGATGGAGTCCGAGATGGACCCGAGATGGAGTCTGAGATGGACCCAAGATGGAGTCTGAGATGGAGTCCGAGATGGACCCGAGATGGAGTCCGAGATGGACTCGAGATGGAGTCCGAGATGGACCCAAGATGGAGTCCGAGATGGACCCGAGATGGAGTCCGAAGTCGAGACCGGGACCGAGACCGAGACCGAGTCCGAGATCGGGACCGAGACCGAGACCGAGATCGGGATCGAGACCGAGACCGAGACCGAGGTTGAGGCCGAGACCGAGACCGAGACCGAGGCCGAGGCCGAGACCGAGCCCGAGTCCAAGTCCAAGTCCGAGCCCGAGTCCGAGTCTGAGAGGGTGAAAGCCCAAAGTGTTCGTCTCCCAGACCCTAGGGGGTTTGGTGAGCTCCAAAAGTATAGTAGGGGGAGGACTGCAGTGGAGCCAGTTTGGCCAGGAAAGGCCAGTTTGGCCCAGGAAGGCCAGACCCAGTGTTGGGTGATGAGCTGCCCACTGGGAAGTCCAAGACTAGAGTGAACACAGACCGACAAGCGGGGTAGCTTGGTGAAGTGTTCAAGAGCTGGCTCTAGTTCCCCCGGGAGATCGACTGGCCAATGCTCCCAGTCCAAGTGTGGGTGGCACTACCTACTTGGATACCTGTCGTGGCTCAATGGAACCTCGCTCTAAGCCCATGGCTAGAGCACCAAAAGGCAAAAGGCGGGGAGAGTACCCATGAGGCTTGGGTAAGGCCACGGTGTTCTGAAATGTTGTCCCAAAGTCCCAAACGGTGAAAGGGAAGAGGAGTAGGCCTCTAATGCAGTGACCAAGGATATGGTCACATGGTGAGGAAGTCCCAAAGGATAGTGGGACTTAGTGGTCAGGCCTGCGGGCCTTGATCTAGTGGCAGTGTTGGCGAACACAGCCAGAGACTAAAAGGGAGTGGTTAATCTCCACTCAATCGGAGGTGCGGTTAAGTGACTAAAGCGATTAATCTCCACTCAATCGGCCAAACCCATAGTGATCAAGGCAGCTGCCTTTTCCTGAAGACCAAGACCATTGAGGCTGGCCTCGGTGCTTCCTCTAAAATAAAAAGCAAAAATATTATAACATCTAACTTGTAATGCAAAGAAAACCTGTGGCATTTTAAGTTCAAGTCCCTTGTTGGAAGTTTCAGGTAGTCAAGCTTGATTTATATCTGCTCTCGCAAGAAAATTTTGTAAGTAAAAGATATCAAAAATAGATTGTAAACTATAAGAAAAGCAAAGGAATAAAACACAAGTATAGCACATGTGGTTTTGACCTTTATCCTATGGTGTTTTACCAGAGGATAACACCACGAAGCGGAACCTAAACCTTCTTTATGCCACGTGACATATGCCATGTGTCATATGCCACATGTCCAAAGGACAGTGGTGCGGAACCCAAGGTTCAGGGCCTTGGGCCACTGAATGAAGGAACGGTGCCAAACTCCCAAGTGTGGTGCCTTGGGGTGTTGGTCATGGGACCGAACACATGGAGCACTTAGACCAAGTGCAAAGGTTAAGTGGCATGGATGCCATTCTCGGGGCTAGCAAACCCCAAGTCCTGAGTGGGACTTATGGAGGTTGTGAATGAGACTCCTCCAAGTGGTCGAAGGTGCGGTTAAGTGACTAAAGTAAAATAGAAAAATTTAGTCTCTTACATGCTGGTCTTGGCATTGGAATGTTGGTTACTCTAGGACTGTTCCAAGTCGCTCTAGGCTCCTGTCCCTTCGCTCCTTGGGCTTTATGCTCGGGAGTTGCTCCGTGGTTCAGTTCCATCACATACCAGCTCGTTACGCTAGGCCATGCCCAATCACCTTAGTCACATCGGTGGTCCAACACCACCTTCATTGCAATCCCGTCTCTCCAAGACTGGGCCATCCATGAGTGGTCATCCCAGATCCACTCCTTAGCATCCTTAGGATGCCCGCAAACATGAGGAATAGCCTTCCCCAATATCTCCTTTCTAGTCCCCACCGAGTCCCTTTTTGCCCTTGGCCGTATTCGCTAACACTGCCACTGGATCAAGGCCCACAAGCCCGACCACTAAGTCCCACAGTCCTCTAGGACTTCCTCACCGCATGACTGTATCCTTGGTCACTACACCAAAGGCCTATTCCTCTTCCTTTCCACAATCTGGGCCTTTAGGACAACATTTCGGAACACCGTGGCCTTACGCAAGCCTTGTGGGTACTCTCCCCACCTTCCGCCTTTAGGTGCTCTAGCCATGGGCTTAGAGTGAAGTTCCGTTGAGCCATGCCTGGTATCCAAGTAGGTAGTGCCACCCACACTTGGATTGGGAGTATCGGCCAGTCGATCTCCTGGGGGAACTAGAGCCGGCTCTTGAACACTTCACCAAGTTACCCCGTTTGTCGGTCCGTGTTCACTTTAGTCTTGGACTTCCCAGTGGGCAGCTCATCACCCAACACTGGGTACAGCCTTCTTGGGCCAAACTGGCCTTTCCTGGCCAAACTGGCTCCACTATAGTCCTCCACCTTACTATACTTTTGGAGCTCACCAAACCCCCCAAGGTCTAGGAGACGAACGCTTTGGGCTTTCACCCTCTTAGACTCGAACTCGGACTCGGACTCGGACTCGGACTCGAACTCGGTCTCGGCCTCGGCCTCGGGCTCGGACTCAGGCTCAGACTCGGGCTCGGACTCGAGCTCGGGCTCGGGCTCGGTCTCGGTCTCGGTCTCGGTCTCGGTCCCAGTCTTAGTCTTGGTCTCGGTCTCGATCCCGGTCTCGGTCTCGACCTCGGACTCCATCTCGGGTCCTTCTTGGACTCCATCTCGGATTCCATCTCGGGTCCATCTCGGACTCCATCTTGGACTCTGTCTCGGTCCATCTCAGACTCCATCTCGGGTCCATCTCGGACTCCATCTCGGACTCCATCTCGGACTCCATCTCGGACTCCGTCTCAGACTCCATCTCGGACTGCATCTCGGACTCCGTCTTGGACTCCATCTCAGACTAAATCGGTCTCGGTCTCGGTCTCGGTCTCGGTCCCAGTCTTAGTCTTGGTCTCGGTCTCGATCCCGGTCTCGGTCTCGACCTCGGACTCCATCTCGGGTCCTTCTTGGACTCCATCTCGGATTCCATCTCGGGTCCATCTCGGACTCCATCTTGGACTCTGTCTCGGTCCATCTCAGACTCCATCTCGGGTCCATCTCGGACTCCATCTCGGACTCCATCTCGGACTCCATCTCGGACTCCATCTCGGACTCCGTCTCGGACTCCATCTCGGACTCCATCTCGGACTCCGTCTTGGACTCCATCTCAGACTAAATCTCGGACTCCATCTCGAACTCCGTCTCGGTCCTTTTGGGTCCCTTTTTAGAGCCTCGCTTATTGCTCGCTTCGTACTCATTCCTCGAGCACTTTGTTGGGAGTTCCACTCCCGCTCTCGACCTTTCAAGGCGGAGCTTTTAGTCCAAACGTGTTACGCTTGTTTGGCTTTCGCTTCGGCCACTACCACGTGGCGCCCTTCCGGCTCCACTTTGGGGCCTAGGGATTTTGTGTCTCACAACTCCACCACCCATAGACGAAGTTCAATGTCCTCATCGAACAGTAAACCCTTTTATAAAGTAACACCTACATGTATTACCCTTTCCATCCTTGGCACCCAGCCAATATTTATCTATGGTTTGACACCGAAGGCTCACCATGCCTTGTCCATCCTCTAAGGAGCATAGTCTCTTCAACTTAGAGGCTTATTCAACCACTTGTGTTGGTTCTCTCCGTTTATTGATTTAGTCTTTGCTAAACCTATTAAAGACACCGTCTCTATCTTAGTCCATTACTCCTCAAATAGTCTTAGTTTCCATAGAGATAACTTTTGCACTTTGGAACTTTTACTTTTGACTTCTCAAAGTCAATTTATTAGGTGTCTCCAACACCTTGCATTGCACATATTGTGCAACTCCACTTCCCCATCCTAAGAAGTTCTCTAGTTGAGGGCACCATCATCCTCTCTTCTATATCGTGCCTCCTTTGGCACTAAGTTCCAGTTATTATAATTTGTGTTAGGGCTGCCCATGGCCTTATTATTTGGCTACCTTACTACTCCCCCCTTGGAGCTTCCACTTTCACCAAATCGGAGCGGTTGGGAATCCATTCTTGGGAAAACATTGCCTTTCCCACAATCCGTTAGCACCCAACACATTAGTGTTTTTAGCCTAACTTTGCCATTTGGATTTTTCCCCATGATTCCCATGGCTCTTTCTTAGCCATTAGTCTTTTGCTCCTATCCTTGATTGTTGCACCTAGCAACATAGGATCGCTACCTCCATTCCCGAGGTATCCTTTCAGTTCTATAGCGAAGGCTTTTGCTTTGCCAAGTCCAGAGGGTGTTCACCCCTAGTACATCTCTTTAGCATTTTCTACTATGGGCTTTATCTATGGCCCAATTTTATGACCCTCTCACGGGTCTCTTATAGAGACTACTTTCCTCGGACTCACCATGCCATCGCATGGACATAACTTATTTCTCTTAGGTGCTTTTCCCACTTGGTCATCTTGACCAAGCCACACCATCATAAACAGTTCAAATCAACACTTTGAACCGGGAACTTCATTTCTTAGCCAACCAAGGACCGTGTCCTTATTTGGCCACAAGATCACCTAGTGATCTCACCTTGGCACCTTAACAGAGTTGCCAATAGGTACTTGGTCTTCTAGACCCTCAAATTGTTGAACATAACCCCGGGGGCATCCCCCACACTTGGCGGTGCACCCAAGCCAGCCCTTACGACTAAAGGTCTATAGCAACTGAGACTGGGTGTCCCCATCTCATTCACCACATCCTTGGTGCCACTCACACTAAGTGTTCAAGTTAGATATGTTGAGCCACACTAAGCAATCTAACCGTGCATTACGACTCCGAGGCATCCCTTGCTTGGCGGTGTGCCCAAACTAGTTTCCTCACTGAGAGTCCATGACCACCGAAAAATGAGTGTCATATTCCAAACCATCACCACGCCCTAGTGATTTGGGACTCGAACCCAAGCACTAGAGGGTCGGGACTCGAACCCAACCTCCGTATATGCATCTACAGACGGCATCATACCGGATGCCTGGCATGACTCCCCACGCTGGTGCACTAACTTATATTTAAAGTGCGCTATAGATCACAGCTTAGGAACTTAGTTCCTCCACCCTACCAAGTCTTCTCATTTGACAAGTTTGTGATCATGCATGGACTCCTCCATGCTTGGCCTCATGGGCCACCCCTTTTGAAGTTAGCATCTCAACTAGGGTATTTGTCCCCCTAACTTGCCAATCTCATTTAGCAAGTCATTCGACCACCGTAACATGGTTCATGCATAAGCGTGAAAGTCCTTAGCCATCGACTTTCGTTCAAAGCCCTCTCTTTGAACTCTTGGGGACTACTTCCCCAACCTTGATAGCCTCGCCTCATGGCCAACTTCAAGACCACGCTTCTGCGGTGCCATTCTGATTTCGCGCACTCTAGGAACCATTTACACTTGGCTTTCTAGGTATTTATCTACTTAAAATTGTCTTTGGGAACCTTCAAGGAACTCTGTTCCTTAGTTTGCTAAAGCTTCTCCTTCGCAAGCTCCCCACTCCCCATATGGTCTAACATGAATAATTCCACATTTTAGACTCTCCATGGCATCGTGGTTGCTAGTAGCAACATTCTTGAGCACCCTCTTGATTCTCCATTGCCAACTTGCATAACCACCGTTGGTTATGCCCTTCGATTTCTATAGTTTGATTCCATCCCAATACTACTTGCCTTTGGCCTCATATGTTTCCTTTGGTTATTCTCTTCCAAACTAGGAGGATAGTTTTGCACCTTCTACCATGCCTTAGCAAATATTCATAGGGATGAACCTACCCAATAGCTTAGGGAATGGTTCCTCAATTTGGGCATGCTCACCTTATAATCCCATATACCGGGATTAACATTGCTACTTATGGGCCTCTATATGCCCATTACTAGCCTTGCCAAAATCCCATTTTTGGCTTTGTCCAAATTGGGTAGACGGATTTCTTCTGTCTCCAGAACCTTGGATGTTTAGATAGCACCTCCTATCCATCATTCACTAAGGACTTAGTCCCTTAGGATTTATCTAATGCCCTTGTGACTCTAAACACCACCTCTTGGGGTTCTAGAGTGTTTGGGTATCCCAATGATGGCGTCCTTGATAATGACCATTTCCTTTTATGACATTGACCTTCTATATCGCAACATAAGCAACTTATCCCCAATAAGGGTATATTTAACTTTTTTATACCATTAAAAAGTCTTGGGTAGCTACCTTCTACCCGTTTAACCAATTACCTGCACCTCATGCTTAGTTGCCTCATAGTTGTCAAGTCCTACAACTCATTGCTTGGTGCTTCCACACTTCCATCATTATCTGGGTCACCACACTTCAACCACATGCCTTCCAGCATAGGCTATGCCATTCCCATTTCCATTGGGATTCCCTTGGCCAAGGGTTCTCATGAACCCATCAACATAACCTCAAGGCATCACATCTTGGCCCATTTGGTGTCTCCACACCATCGGCTCGATGTGTTTGCCTTTATGACACTTTGCACTTGTGTCTAAGTCTTTGCCAAGACCAACCCAGTCGTTTCTCATACCAACTATCCATTAGCACTGCACCATAGAGTTCATGCACAACTTTGTGTCAAAGTTATTTTCTTCTAGGGAACTCTTTCCCACGACTTTAGCATGGCACCTTCTGCCATCAATGAGATACATACTACTCTCATGCTTGGATCTCAAGATCCTCCCTATTCTTTGTGGGGCACCACACACCTTAGTCCAAATGCTTTCCTCAAGCCCTTAGGATTATTCCTTGACTTTATTGGAGTCATTCAACCTTTTGGACTTTATTAATCTGACGACCCATAAGGTCCTACTTTTGACGTGCTAGCTCACTGGAATACAATTCTTTGTATTCATGTCCTACTCACAAGGACCATCTTTTGCAAGTGTTACTTCGACACTTGATTTGTTCTCTAGGGGCAACCTTTTGCCCCTTATGACCACTTGTCCATATGATGAGAATACCAACTCATCATTTGAGTACACCCCCAACTCCTTAGGTTGTTCCAGCATTTATTAGAGGTAGCTCCGGCTACCATTTCAAGGACTTGTGTCCTTTTCCGTATTTGACCTCCCGCAGTCATTACTTCTGGTCTCACATTCCTGAGCACCAACCTCAACTATATGAGGATAATCTTGTGACTCCTTTATTGCTTTGGAGTCTCTATCTTTCTCGTGATCCTGACTATAATTGTTTACCACCACTACATTAGCTAGTTGGCTACGTCAAACACTCATTTGGATCACATCCTCAACTCTCTGAGGAAACCCTTATACTGTTCCCAAGATCCCAAAGTCATTCCCTTACTGGCCCTTTTCTATCCACCACATCGCGCCCAAGTTCACGCATGAACTTGAGTGGGGAGCCATGTCCTCTCGACATGCTACTCCTCAAGGATAGGCCCACTCCTAGGACCTTCCAATGCCAATATCAATAGTGATATACTTGAGCACCAATAAAAGTTGAACTAAGGAACAACTCTGATACCAAATTGTAAGAGACTAAATTTTTCCATTCTACTTTAGTCACTTAACCGCACCTCCAACCACTTGGAGGAGTTTCATTCACAACCTCCATAAGTCCCACTCAGGACTTGGGGTTTGCTAGCCCCGAGAATGGCATCCATGCCACTCAACCTTTGCACTTGGTATAAGTGCTCCACGTGTCCGGTTCCATGACCGACACCCCAAGGCACCACCAACATACCAGCCTGTTACGCTAGGCCATGCCCAATCACCTTGGTCACATCAGTGGTCCAACACCACCTTCATTGCAATCCCGTCTCTCCAAGACTGGGCCATCCATCCATGAGTGGTCATCCCAGATCCACTCCTTAGCATCCTTAGGATGCCCGCAAACATGAGGAATAGCCTTCCCCAATATCTCCTTTCTGGTCCCCACTGAGTCCCTTTTTGCCCTTGGCCGTATTCGCCAACACTGCCACTGGATCAAGGCCCACAAGCCCGACCACTAAGTCCCACAGTCCTCTAGGACTTCCTCACTGCATGACTGTATCCTTGGTCACTACACCCGAGGCCTACTCCTCTTCCTTTCCACAGTCTAGGCCTTTAGGACAACATTTCGGAACACCATGGCCTTACGCAAGCCTTGTGGGTACTCTCCCCGCCTTCCGCCTTTGGGTGCTCTAGCCATGGGCTTAGAGCGAGGTTCCGTTGAGCCACGCCTGATATCCAAGTAGGTAGTGCCACCCACACTTGGATTGGGAGTATCGGCCAGTCGATCTCCCGGGGGAACTAGAGCCGGCTCTTGAACACTTCACCAAGTTACCCCGCTTGTCGGTCCGTGTTCACTTTAGTCTTGGACTTCCCAATGGGCAGCTCATCACCCAACACTGGGTACAGCCTTCTTGGGCCAAACTGGCCTTTCCTGGCCAAACTAGCTCCACTACAGTCCTCCCCTTTACTATACTTTTGGAGCTCACCAAACCCCCCAAGGTCTGGGAGACGAATGCTTTGGGCTTTCACCCTCTTAGACTCGAACTCGGACTCGGACTCGGACTCGGACTCGGACTCGGGCTTGGACTCGGGCTCGGTCTCGGTCCCGGTCCCGATCTAGGTCTCAGTCTTGGTCTCGGTCTCAGTCTTGGTCTCGGTCTCGGTCTCGGTCCCGGTCTCAGTCTTGACCTTGGACTCCATCTCGGGTCCTTCTTGGACTCCATCTCGGATTCCATCTCGGATCCATCTCGGACTCCATCTTGGACTCCGTCTTGGTCCATCTTAGACTCCATCTCAGACTCCATCTCGGGTCCATCTCGGACTCCATCTTAGACTCCATCTCGGACTCCATCTCGGACTCCATCTCGGACTCCATCTCGGACTCCATCTCAGACTCCATCTCGGACTCCATCTCGGATCCATCTCGGACTCCGTCTCAGTCCATCTCGAACTCTGTCTCGGACTCCATCTCGGACTTCGTCTTGGTCCATCTCGGACTCCATCTCAGACTCCATCTCGGACTCCATCTTGGTCCTTTTGGGTCCTTTTTTAGAGCCTCGCTTATTGCTCGCTTCGTACTCATTCCTCGAGCACTTTGTTGGGAGTTCCACTCCCGCTCTCGACCTTTCAAGATGGAGCTTTTAGTCCAAATGTGTTACACTTGTTTGGCTTTTGCTTTGGCCACTACCACATGGTGCCCTTCCAGCTCCACTTTGGGGCCTAGGGATTTTGTGTCTCACACAGCACGCAAAACGAAGCCAAATAGAGTCTGGTGCTATTTTGGCATACCGGTGGCCTAACGCGAGGACATGGGTACTCCACCAACTAGCATGGAATGGAACTTGGGCTTAGACCCAAGCCAGACGCAGAACAAGGACAGGCACGCAAGCAGAAGCTAGACTATGCCTCAGGTTGGTCAGCCATACCCAACCTACCCACTATCCCTACTATACATTTGGAACCCCCCATAGCCACCCCCCCTTTGAGGAACACACACTTTGGGCTTTCACCCCAAACTTCCCTTAGTATCAGGAGTTAGTCTTTGGGACAAGCTCAAAATTTACTAAATATGGAATGGCGTTAGATTGCGAATTTGGACATGGGACGAACACTATTGTGTTCAGGCCGATCTTTACGTTCCATAGATATGGCAAATGAGCAAATCCAAACACTTTCCATAATTAGCATTTGGGACCGAAATGAGACTAACACAAAGGGCATGATAGCGAGGGTGTTTGGCAGACACGGTAAGCTATCATCTAGCGAATATTGAGGGACTAATCTCAATATCGCGGGGGTTCTTGTTACTAGCAAGTGCAAGCCAATGACTCAAGTTTCTCAAACCAGGCCGAGTATGCTTAGCAAGAAACACATAGGGTTCCTACCTTATATTTATCCAATCTAAGTGCATGGTCATTGACCAGTTTCTCAATTAGCTCAAGTGGGAAACTGATAACGGGTCCAACAATACCGACCTCCTGCCATCGTGGCAGTAAGGTAAGAGTGTCTGTAAGGACTAGCTGACAGATAACTTTCAATACCCGAAGTCACATTCGCGACAACAAGTCACTAGAAGAGGTTGGTTCGCACGAGAACCAACCTCACTCTACCTCTTGAGAAAAAGGAAAAACACAACAAGAATATGGGAGAAGTTGGTTTGTGCAAGAACCGACATCTTCCACCCTCTAATTTTCACATGAAATGCCCCATCAAGTCAATGAAATAAAAAAAAAACCTTGAAGATATCGGTTCGCACAAGAACCGACATTTCTATCTCTCTTTGTTTTCTAAAATATAGCACTAGAAACATGAAAAAAATCAATAAAGCTTGCTTCTAGAAAAAATGAAGGTGGGGAGACGTCAATTCACACTCAAACCAATCTTTCCCACCCCTTCAACAAGAAAAAAAAAAAAAAACCAAGTAGAGATGGGCAAAATGAAATAGAATGCTAGGAGATATTGGTTTGCACAAGAACCGACATCTCTATCCCTCAAGAAAGAACAAAAGTCAAGAAAATAGAAAACTTCTCATGGAAGAAAGAAAGTGAGGAGACATTGATTCACACGCGAACTGACCTTCTCAAGGAAGCATACCTTGTTTGAGGAGCGTCTTGAAGCATATTGCTAAGTTGAATTGCTTTTCTCTCGCCCTTCCCTACTCAAACACGCTTTTCTCTCGCCCTTTGTTGCTCAAACCATAGGTGTAAAACCCTAAAAATCAACAGACGTGATCAACAATCATGATCAATGGTCATGATTTTCATTCTCTTTAATGGCGATCAATGGACACAATCATTCAATGCTTTAGATATTAAGATATGTATAATTGATTGTGAGAGGAATAATATTATTGAAATGAATGTGGTTATGAGTGAGAAGCGCCAGTCAATCACAAAAGTTGTAGCATTGATTGTTTGTTCTCCCTCTCATCTCCATGCTCTCTTCCCTTTAAGAGAGTTCCATTCTTTTGTGACAAGTGAGAGAGAGTCAAACTCGAAAAAGTTGGTTGGCGCGCGAAAAAACCACGCACGAAGAGGAAGGAATCCACCGTGATTCTTTTCGCAATTTGAAGGCTGCTGTTACTACAGAAGTTGGGAAGAAAAGTGCTGCAACTCTAAAGTGTGTTCAACAGTCTATACTAAAGGATTATGTGGTTGACATGTTGCTACAATTTAATAGCAAAAAAGAGTTCACGGAGAATAGCTTGAAGGACCTACTTCGAAATATAGAACCCATGACAAATTTAAATAGGTATAAAATTAATACTTAACTCTACTTTATCACTAATAATACTCTTTTTTTTAGTAGAATAAAGAATTGGATGCAAGAAGGGCAAGATAGAAAGCCTCAATCTAGATTGAATGGGATTTTGGAGCTAAAAAGAAAATGTCCCTATGAGTTTATAGGAGCTTGTTCGTTAGCCAAATGACTAGTTAGCCAAGTGAATAATCAACACCATTTCATCTTTAAAATGTCTACCCTTGGTCCTGCTTTTGGTGTGGACTTTGTACAATGAATGGATATGGATGGAGATGGGGACTTGGTTAATTCCTGGATCCATTTTGACCACATGGAACGAATTTCATGCTGGTCAATTATGGGAGATCATGTTTATGATCACAAGTAAGTAATTATTCATTTTTTAAGGATTTCATACCGATTTACATTATAACCATTCCTTCTATAGGTGCAGTGCAACTTGACTATAGCTATAGCCAAATTCAAGGTTCAAGATTTTCAAGCACAAACTGTCTTTTAGACATGTATATCTGAAGTTGTTAAACAGTGAACCGGGAAGAAACCCAACTTCTGTGGTTTCATGGCAAATGCTGCTAGTGCTATCTGATTGGCTGTACGACAAGTATTTGGAGGTGATAAAAGTTAGCCGTTACAAGGTAGAGAGAAGAGTTGTAAATTTCATTGGGCAAAGAGTGTTAACGAACATTGCCGATGCATCAAATCTGACTTCCATCACGAGTTCAAGCAGCTTTGTCAGGAATGGATGGATGCATCAACTAAAGAGGAGCATAATACAAAGGCAAATGAGATGTGCATATGGTGGCGTGAAGGAGACAAAGTGTCAATTGAAAACCTTCCACAAATAGAATATTGGCTTGTATAGAAGCTCTATTTCGTTAAAGTGGGAATTGTCATTATCCCACTTGTAAAATAAGGTTTCCAAACCTTTATATAGTATATAAATATAACAAAATTCAACTGCATTGAGGCACATGCCATTTTATTTTAAACAAGGAAATGTCTACTCAATCACTTCTCCTCCCCCTGCCACTGCTTCACCTCTCTCTTCTCCTTGTCATCGTCGTCCAATTTCTTTCCATCCTTTTAATATTGGCTCAGTTGCTCCGAGTCTAGGTGGAGCCCAAGTCCCCATTCAATCTTTACTTTCCCCTTATTAATAAAACAACTTCGTAGACTTCCAATAACATGCTGTAAATGCAAATCCTCTCAAAGAATTGTCTTTTAATATTAATACAATGGCATGGAACCCCATGCCATAATAAGTTACATTTTTAAATAAATACATGCCATCTCAGACTATTATTTTTTGCCTCCAACGCCTATACAATAATCTTGGAATTTCATCACTCTCCACACTATCAGGATTTAAACCCAATAGTAATGCCATCTCTTCTCTAATACGTCCACGCTCATGTTCAGTGGTCGAAGAACCCATCCGGTTGAGCAAATTATGGAGATGCGGATAGTGCTTGGCTAGACAATATACATGCCATAAATGATGACTGATGTCTGTCCGATCAAATGGCTTCTGATATACCGTTCCATCTGCCATTTGGTTGATTTCTGCAGCCACCTTCTGGACTGGCCAGTTCTCTATCACCATCGCTCCAAGCCGTTTTGCAAGGTCCCCCAGAACATACGGTTTCTTCTCCCTAGTTTCCATACTGCAAGAGATGGGGCGCACTGCATATGTGTGCGTGTTTGCTGCAGTTTTAATTGGCGAGTCATCGATGATGAGGATTTCACTTGACCTAGCAGTCCGGTTCATCACTACAGCCTCTGGCTTGACGAAGATGGGCTTGCTACCCCTCACATGGACCATAGTCAAGCAATCCTCCTGCGTTAGGAGAAAGTCAAATGGTAATATTACTCGCGTTTGATCGTGCATCATCTGTAGCAACGTTAATGCATTGTGGCGCATCATGGATGTCCAAACTCCCAATTGCAAATTGAACCCGGCCCTCTGTTTTAAGTGTCACATGGTCATTATTAGATCCCGCAGTTTCTCCCATGTGATTAATGTGAATCTGTCTCTTTTGACCAACTTGCGACCGCAGGCTTTGGAGGGTGCAGTGACATTCGAGGACGAGCCACGCTCATGGGAGAAAAGGACACCGTTCAGATCAAAAATGATACAGTACTTTCGCCATGACTCTGAAATGAAATGCGTCAACATAAAAAATGGTACAAGTCAATTTTACCATCTACAATATTAGCGAATGGTGCTCCCGATGGTCGTTGAGAGGGTTTTGGTCGAGGAAACGTGAAGGGCGGAAATACTCTCCTCTGCAATGTGGGGTCAATCGCATCCGATGGCGTGTGGGCACATGCCATTTCAGCTGTAGACTCTGGTACAACTGGCTCAACAGTGGCATGGGGTGGTTCCGATGGCGTGTGATCACACGCCATTTCAGCTGGTGCCTCCGTTGGCAAAGTGGACATGACCGAACAGGCAGCAGGGGCGGTGTAGGGAGGTTCCAACGGCGCGTAGTCAGACGATTGGGCACACGTTGAGTCCGTTGGAAATGAGGATATGACCGGCTCGGCGGCTGGGGCGGCCTCATGCGGGTCCAATGGCGCCTGGTCACCGTCAGTTGGATACGTGGACAAGATTGACTCAGTGGTATGGGCAGCATCAAGTGGAGCGTGGTCAGCTTGCTTGGCGTTGATATGGATAGTAGCCTCCACCAGCTCTGATGACTCTTGCAGGCAAGTAGAGTCCACTGGTGGATCCATATGCATGTCCAAATATCTCCCTTCGATTGAGATGGTATCCTCCCTACTGGCTACTAAAAACAAACTCATTAGCACATTGAATCGACTATACTGTATTTACCATCAACTGCTATTGAGGAACTAGGACCGATATCACTTGGGCGCACTGCTGATTCTGAAGGATTGGACATACGTTTCGACCCTTGCTTGGCACTATCCTTCCTCGACACTAAAGGCTAGAGTTTGTATCTTAATTCAATTGAATAATCTCTACTTACCATTTGCTTTGCAACCTACATGGACAATGTTAGAAATGGTAAAAGGTTAGGAATGAATGTACTATTATTTACCTGATGGTTTGTCTTGTATGACCTTCCTCCACTGCTCTTTGGCCACCTCAGGCTGGCCATCGTCGTCATCATCGTCGTCGTTGTTATTGTGATCGTCACCATTGTGAGGACCATCCAAGTCCTCTTTGTCCTCCTCTTCTTCGTCCTCCTCTTCTTTGTCCTCCTCTTTGTCCTTTTGCTCTTCCTGCTCATTATCTTTCTCTGACTCCTCATCCCCCTCCTGCATTTCTTCCATAGGCTGCTCAGGCTGGATGGCTTGTTTTTCCAGGACCATCTTGGGAAAATCATCTGGCCAAGTCTCCATCTCAAAATACAAGACATCCATAGCCTGTTTTAGTGCGTGACCTAGGACCGTATCCTCACCCGACTGTCTTAACATGGTTTCTGCACGTTCTTGCAGCCTTCGAAGACGACGAGATGAGAAAAACGTGGCCCTGACTTGAAAAGCATCCTTCATCCATTGTACCTCTCCATTGAGATTGGGGAAGGGGAGTCCGCCATAGGAATCTGAGTCAGGAGGTGGTGACCGCGAGGCATTACCTATCATCTTTTCATTGCCCTTCTTCCTTTTCGAATCAAACGCCTTTGATCCCGACGACTGTCCAATGTGCTTTCGCTTTTTATGACCACTGTCAGTTTGAGCTTGGCTGGTGCTTGCTTGATTTGCCTTTGAAGAAGTGTCTCCTGCAAGGAATGGCATGAGACCACACGCCATTGCAAATATAATTTGTACCTCTTTTTTTCCTATTGCTTGTCTGTTTGTCCTTCTTCGACGCGCCACCAGTGCGCTTTTCAGTCCTCGTGTCTGAATATTCACAACGATCTATAATCAAAATGGCGTGAGGCCTCACATGACCTTACCTTGTGTAGGTTGTGAGCTCGGCCCAACAGTAGCTGTTAACGCCGTTTCAGCATCTGGGGGTGGCCACGCTCCTGCATACAGAGCTTGTGAGATAACATTTAAACTTAAAGTGCGTACTCACCAGGTTCGCAGAGAAGATACTGTTTTTCTTTGGCAACTGTAATTATATGCTTCATTGAAGTCACCTCTTCAATAGAGTTTGTCACCGCAACACACGGGACACCCTTGAGTAGTGCGGCTCGAAAGAATAGTCCGCCGCAGTTGTACTCGACAACGCATTTGCCCTTGGAGTCGGAAGCAGGTGCTATTGCATTGAAGACCCAGCTGAGCATTTCCCATGCTGCACCTGGAGCTTTCTCTGGATTCGAAAGCTCCATAGCCGTCTTCAGTTCCTCAAGCACGGGTAATTTGACCTCCCTCAGATCAATTCGATCGGCCTTGTCGAACGAAGCTGGGAAGTCACTCCAGTCCCACTCTGCTGCAGGACCAATAACAAGGGCGAGTGTGAAGATGCGGACATTCGTCGGTATCTTCTTCTTAGCCATTATCCCATGGATCTCCTGCATCTCCTTGCCTTTTTCACCTCGTTCAAGGCCTTCCAGAACTTGTGATAGGATTCGGAGTCGTAGATCATATAGTGGACTGAAGATTCCACCTCCGCAAGTCCCACCATTAAGTCAATGATGGAGCTGACTTCATCTGCATGAGTGATCTCCTCGTTTGTGAAGTCCATCACACAAAAGATGTTCTTGACCTGCTCATCTCCGCGGGAAACGATGCTCCTCCACCTTTGATCCTCATCTGAATTCACGTATACCCGGTAAGGTTCTCGATAGGCCTCTGTTGCGGGGTCGAGCTGTTTCTGAAGCCGGCGGTCGACATCCCTCTTAATGAAATTTGGATACTGATCCAACTTCTCAGCTTTACTTTTCGTGGCATCCCACAGCAGATCGATGAACTTGGGGGCCCCCTTCACGTAGTCGTCGATGTCTTCATTTGACAACTCCAGCTCTTCCATCATCTCTTGCGTGGTGTTGATGCTCCAGAAGGTCCCCCAGAACATACGGTTTCTTCTCCCTAGTTTCCAAACTGCAAGAGATGGGGTGCACTGCATATGTGTGCGTGTTCGCTGCAGTTTTAATCGGCGAGTCATCGATGATGAGGATTTCACTTGACCTAGCAGTCCGGTTCATCACTACAGCCTCTGGCTTGACGAAGATGGGCTTGCTACCCCTCACATGGACCATAGTCAAGCAATCCTCCTGTGTTAGGAGAAAGTCAAATGGTAATATTACTCGCGTCTGATCGTGCATCATCTGTAGCAACGTTAATGCATTGTGGCGCATCATGGATGTCCAAACTCCCAATTGCAAATTGAACCCGGCCCTCTGTTTTAAGTGTCGCATGGTCATTATTAGATCCCGCAGTTTTTCCCGTGTGATTAATGTGAATCTGTCTCTTTTGACCAACTTGCGACCGCAGGCTTTGGAGGGTGCAGTGACATTCGAGGACGAGCCACGCTCATGGGAGAAAAGGACACCGTTCAGATCAAAAACGATACAGTACTTTCGCCGTGACTCTGAAATGAAATGCGTCAACATAAAAAATGGTACAAGTCAATTTTACCATCTACAATATTAGCGAATGGTGCTCCCGATGGTCGTTGAGAGGGTTTTGGTCGAGGAAACGTGAAGGGCGGAAATACTCTCCTCTGCAATGTGGGGTCAATCGCATCCGATGGCGTGTGGGCACATGCCATTTCAGCTGTAGACTCTGGTACAACTGGCTCAACAGTGGCATGGGGTGGTTCCGATGGCATGTGATCACACGCCATTTCAGCTGATGCCTCCGTTGGCAAAGTGGACATGACCGAACAGGCAGCAGGGGCGGTGTAGGGAGGTTCCAATGGCGCGTAGTCAGACGATTGGGCACACGTTGGAAATGAGGATACGACCGGCTCGGCGGCTGGGGCGGCCTCATGCGGGTCCAATGGCGCCTGGTCACCGTCAGTTGGATACGTGGACAAGATTGACTCAGTGGTATGGGCAGCATCAAGTGGAGCGTGGTCAGCTTGCTTGGTGTTGATATGGATAGTAGCCTCCACCAGCTCTGATGACTCTTGCAGGCAAGTAGAGTCCACTGGCGGATCCATATGCATGTCCAAATATCTCCCTTCGATTGAGATGGTATCCTCCCTACTGGCTACTAAAAACAAACTCATTAGCACATTGAATCGACTATACTGTATTTACCATCAACTGCTATTGAGGAACTAGGACCGATATCACTTGGGCGCACTGCTGATTCTGAAGGATTGGACATATGTTTCGACCTTTGCTTGGCACTATCCTTCCTCGACACTAAAGGCTAGAGTTTGTATCTTAATTCAACTGAATAATCTCTACTTACCATTTCTTCTGCGACCTACATGGACAATGTTAGAAATGGTAAAAGGTTAGGAATGGATGTACTATTATTTACTTAATGGTTTGTCTTGTATGACCTTCCTCCGCTGCTCTTTGGCCACCTCAGGCTGGCCATCGTCATCATCATCGTCATCGTCGTTATTGTGATCGTCACCATTGTGAGGACCATCCAAGTCCTCTTCGTCCTCCTCTTCTTCATCTTCCTCTTCTTCGTCCTCCTCTTCTTTGTCCTCCTCTTCGTCCTTCTGCTCTTCCTGCTCATTATCTTTCTCTGGCTCCTCATCCCCCTCCTGCATTTCTTCCATAGGCTGCTCAGGCTGGATGGCTTGTTTTTCCAGGACCATCTTGGGAAAATCATCTGGCCGAGTCTCCATCTCAAAATACAAGACATCCATAGCCTGTTTTAGTGCGTGACCTAGGACCGTATCCTCACCCGACTGTCTTAACATGGTTTCTGCACGTTCTTGCAGCCTTCGAAGATGACGAGATGAGAAAAACGTGGCCCTGACTTGAAAAGCATCCCTCATCCATTGTACCTCTCCATTGAGATTGGGGAAGGGGAGTCCGCCATAGGAATCTGAGTCAGAAGGTGGTGACTGGCTCCTTTCACTCAGCCCTTGATCTGCAATGAATGGCATGAGCACACACGCCATAACCGCGAGGCATTACCTATCATCTTTTTGTTGCCCTTCTTCCTTTTCGAATCAAACGCCTCTGATCCCGACGACTGTCCAACGTGCTTTCGCTTTTTATGACCACTGTCAGTTTGATGCAACGTGTATGTACATTTCTCCAAGTCCCTTAGGGACTGATACAAAAAACAAGAATCCCTTAGCGTTGTTCACTCAACTACGCTGTCCTGCAATTCTCCACCTAATAGTGATCGCTGCCCTCCAATCGTGGCTGCTGTGGTCGTCGCCTCCGCAGTGCATCTAGTGCCAGATCGCCACGTCAAGCCTCCTTTGTTACTGTGTCCAAAGGTCTCCATTTCCACTTGACCTCCCCCTCGTGTTCAGTTCCGTAGCACGGAGTCCATAATCGTCGCCAAGCTGTGAGTGCCTCCCTGTTTTTCCCATGCTCCTGGAGCAGCGTATCCCTCAAGCGGATAGCAGCCAGTGTGAGCCTCCACCAATTCGCCATGATCGCTGAAATCCGAGTGCACTGCCCTTCGAATTGGTTGCAGTTCCGAGCCTCCCAGAGTGCCTGTACCCCGGAAGCCCGCCATACCTCCCATCTCGCCCGTCCAAGGGCCTCCCACACTGTAGTCCCAACTTCAGCGCCTACCGCGTCCCACCTAACTCGGGTGCCCCATCCTGAGCGTCCCCAACACCCGATCTTCCGCCAAGCTGCTCCTGTGCATGGTCCCCTTGCCTTTGGAAACCATTGGGTGACATCCCCTTCTCGAATTTCAAAATCCTGCTTGTCCCCTAGTTCCCTCGTTGCTTTTGCTACCTGCCGCCACGTCTCCTTGGCCACGTCACAATCCCAGAGGAGGTGTGTGACCGTCTCCAGTTCCCCGCATTCCGGACACCTGCGAGCATTCTCCGCTTGAAATTGCTGGCCTACTGGCAGCCCATTCGTCGCCACGAGCCAAGAGGTTACCTTTGATTTTTCCTGGATCGGTAATTTCCAGAACGCCACGGTATTGTCAATCACCTGGTCCACCTCCACTCCTAGCGTGATCCACTTTTGCCACAGTCGTGGGATTTCTTCTCTCTCAAATTCCCTGTTCACCATCAAACCGTTCCGCGCATCCTTGATCTCGTACGTGAAGAAGCTGTTCGCCCCGACCACTGTCAGTTTGAGCTTGGCTGGTGCTTGCCTGTTTTGCCTTTGAAGAAGTGTCTCCTGCAAGGAATGGCATGAGACCACACGCCATTGCAAATATAATTTGTACCTCCTTTTTTCCTATTGCTTGTCTGTTTGTCCTTCTTCGACGCGCCACCAGTGCGCTTTTCAGTCCTCGTGTCTGAATATTCACAACGATCTATAATCAAAATGGCGTGAGGCCTCACGTGACCTTACCTTGTGCAGGTTGTGAGCTCGGCCTAACATCAGTAGCTGTTAACGCCGTTTCAGCATCTGGGGGTGGCCACGCTCCTGCATACAGAGCTTGTGAGATAACATTTAAACTTAAAGTGCGTACTCACCAGGTTCGTAGAGAAGATACTGTTTTTCTTTGGCAACTGTAATTATATGCTCCATTGAAGTCACCTCTTCAATGGAGTTTGTCACCGCAACACACGGGACACCCTTGAGTAGTGCAGCTCGAAAGAATAGTCCGCCGCAGTTGTACTCGACAACGCATTTGCCCTTGGAGTCACCTGCTATTGCGTTGAAGACCCAGCTGAGCATTTCCCATGCTGCACCTGGAGCTTTCTTTGGATTCGAAAGCTCCATAGCCGTCTTCAGTTCCTCAGGCACGGGTAAATTGATCTCCCTCAGATCAATTCGATCGGCCTTGTCGAACGAAGCTGGGAAGTCACTCCAATCCCACTCTGCTGTAGGACCAATAACAAGGGCGAGTGTGAAGATGCGGACATTCGTCGGTATCTTCTTCTTAGCCATTATCCCATGGATCTCCCGCATCTCCTTGCCTTTCAACCGAGCCTTCACCTCGTTCAAGGCCTTCCAGAACTTGTGATAGGATTCGGAGTCGTAGATCATATAGTGGACTGAAGATTCCACCTCCGCAAGTCCCACCATTAAGTCAATGATGGAGCTGACTTCATCTGCATGAGTGATCTCCTCGTTTGTGAAGTCCATCACACAAAAGATGTTCTTGACCTGCTCATCTCCGCGGGAAACGATGCTCCTCCACCTTTGATCCTCATCTGAATTCACGTATACCCGGTAAGGTTCTCGATAGGCCTCTGTTGCGGGGTCGAGCTGTTTCTGAAGCCGGCGGTCGACATCCCTCTTAATGAAATTTGGATACTGATCCAACTTCTCAGCTTTACTTTTCGTGGCATCCCGCAGCAGATCGATGAACTTGGGGGCCCCCTTCACGTACTCGTCGATGTCTTCATTTGACAACTCCAGCTCTTCCATCATCTCTTGCGTGGTGTCGATGCTCACCCTCGCCACGGCCACTTGCTAGAAGATCCAATCCTTCAATAGCGCACGAGCTCTCAGAGTCGTGCACAAGTCCTTGTATGTCACAATATGGCCGGGAGTCATTTTGGTCTTGTTGAAGACTACCTCACCACGTAGAAGAGCATTAGCCACTGTCAGAAGGTCGTCGTCGTCTAGAGACCGCGAGAAACGCAAGGCATTGAGATTCAAATCATTGGGCTTCCGGCCGTCCTCCACACCCATTGAGTTTAGCAACTCCCCGTCATGGTACCTCCTCAGCACATCTACCCATTTGTCAAAAACAACTTTTGTCGCGAGTAGAATGTTATGGATGCTGAGTGTGTCATTGACCCCCAGTGTTTTCGAGAGAAGACTCGAGAATTCCTGCAATGGAAATGGCGTGAGGCCACATGCTATGCCACATGCAACGAGGCTTACCTGCCAGGCGCTAGTTGCTAGTGCACATCCTTGTCCTGGTTTTTGTGGCTTCTTCAGTTGAACCCAGAGCTTCCGTGTTCGTGCCAATGTCTCGTGCAGACCCGATTTGTAGCACGTTTCTTGCTTGACATTCTGCGCGTGGGAGATGTATATGATAGATCGGAGGGGCGAGTTGCCTTTTATCAGGCGGACAACTCTTGTCTTGAAGACTTTCTTCACCTCCTCGCCCACCATAATATCCACAACTATCTGTTGCATCGCCAAGCTAGAATGCTGCCCGGAGACGGCATAGAACCGGATGTTCTGATCGTCCAACACCTTCCTATTGATCAAGTCTGGAAACCTTGTCTCGCCCTTCATTGTTCAGTAGTAGGGGATCACGTCTGCGATGTCGGGTGTTACTGGACTTGCCAGCATCTTCTGCTTCAGTTTCTCCACCCACTCATTAGATACTAGCCTGTGGTTGTATTTGCTTTGGATCTCGATACGGCTCACGTCGATTGTATATACTTTGTTGGAATAGTAACAAGTACTATTATCTGCGACGATTTTTGCTGCCTCTTCTTGCTCTTTTTGCTCTTTGCGGCTCTTCTTTTTGGTGGGTGTAGTGTTCGAACCCGAGGCAATGGCATCACCGAGTAGCTTCTTTTTTGGAGCAGCAGAGTCGGACGTCGGCTTGAGCTTGACCACCCTTTTCTGCTTCAGGGTAGTTTCCAGATCGACCCCCTTCCCCTTCGCTTCGCAAACTGGAGGCACTCTCAACGGCTCAATGTTGGAATATAGTTTTTGAACATCGCCGTAGGTGAGGTCCGTGGATTCCATGTGATCTTCATAAACCCGCAGCGTCTTTGAAATTGTGGGCCTCCTGGACAACCTCTCCCTAGCTCCCTCTAGGAATTCCTCATAGCCGCTGCCCCCCTCCGGGAAGCCGCTAGGATGTGCAAGGTGGATCTTGAAGGCGGACGCTGTCTCTACCACAAGTGCCAGTCCATATTCTTGCATGGAACTGCATGGAGTGTCTGTCACTTGGATGAGGATCCCCATGCATTCTTTTCTCCCACCATCTGTGTTGTACAGCATCAGATCCTCGCCTTCCATCCCGAAAGTCCAACTGGTGAGCTCCTCCCCCTTCTCTGCATCCACATTGACAGTGGCTGGAAGAAGAACGCAATTCCTCGCCTGTTCAGAAATGCACAACAATTAGAGCTGACAGATGAAAAGCTAGCAGCTGGAAATAACGTGAGGCCACACGCCATTCACCACTGCATCAGATGTCTTGAGGCTGCATCCTAAGATGGCGTGAGGCTACACGCCATCTGTAACCGGACTGCACTCGAGAGCCCAATTGGTGCATGCCAATGTTGCTACTGAATGGCATGTGGCCTCATGCCATTTTCTACTTGGCCTAAAAGACTTACCATTTGAAGCCGAATGGAGGCCGTGACAATCGAGGCCGGACTCGCTGGCGATGTGCACTGTGTGTGCAGCGGATCGTAGCAGCAAGGCTACTCTGCCACTTACAGTTGGAGAGTAGTGCTGAAATCTCCCGGGACGCCAAGTGGGCTGCGTGTGGGTGGCGGAGTGGGCGGCGGAGTTGGCGGCGAAGTTACAAACTGGGTGTGTCATGAAGTGGACGCTGATGCACACGAGCGCGATGCGAGCGCGAGTGTGATGCAAGCGCGAGTGGACGCCGATGCACACGAGAAACCTGTAGAGAAGTGAGCGTGATCGCGAGTGGGAGCGCGATGCGAGCGGGAGCGCGAGTGTGATGCAAGCGCGAGCGCGAGTGTGCAAGCGCGAGCGCGAGTACAAAGCAAAATGCAAAACCTAACCTCACACGCGCGAAATGTCACAATGGTTGGTAATCCCGCCACGTCATCATTCCTTGGACTTGGGCGCCACCATTAATTTCTGGATTGCCGCACGCATGCAAGCACGCAAAATCCAAAAGAAATCCGCAACGTCATCATTCCTCGGACTGCATGCACGCGAAATCCAAAAGAAAGATCATGATTGGGATATCATTTAATACCCTCGCTATATTTATACCATGCATGATTGGATATTCCAAAGCATCTTGTATTTCCAAAAATGGCAGATGTTCAGCTAAATAAAGAAATTCTATCTGTTTCTATTTTTCTCTCAAATCAATATTATAGCGTGTGGGCTCATGCAATTTTGAACCAAAGAAACCCAAAAAACGTTGGACCCAAAATATTTTGAAAAAACCCAAAAAACCCTAAACATTTTAAACCCAAAAATCCAGGCGTCCTGTGGCGTTATTCCTTGAATGGCGTGTGGGCGCATGCCATTTTCAGGGCCAAATGCTGAATGGAGAAAAATTCCCTTTCAGTGCAAATGCTGCAAGAGGCAGATGCCGAGCACAAAGGACTGTAACTACCTCACATGACACAGATAAACTTTTCTCTATTTGGCAAAGATAAACTTTATAGCGTGTGGGCTCATCCAATTTTGAACCCAAAAAATGCACCAAAAAATTCTCGGCGTCATCTGGCGTTATCTCTTGAATGGCGTGGGGCCGCATGCCATTTTCAGGGGCACATAGGAGTATATTCCTAGGATATTCTGACACGCGTGAGATTTTTTTGAGTTTTCTGGAGATCCAACCGTTAGATCGCAACTAGATTTTACAGAATGGTATACAATGTCTTTCTTGATGACCCTGCAAAGAAGCATCTCGATCGGACACCACATGAGACCACACGAGCCTTACAATGTTTCAGGGGCATTTGCCATAGATCCGACCGTTATTTTGCTCCAAGATTTTACAGTTTGGTGTGCATTGACCTTTCCATCGAAACTGCAAAGGGACATCACAATCAGATGCGGGATCACAAGAAACTAACTTCACTAACTCTAGTTTCACCAAGATCTACGTAAGGAGTTATGAAATGAAAGGACCCTCTCTATTGAAATGTGTTTATGGTCCTAGGGGCATTGTGACATATCAAAGGATTTTGCATCAAGTTCTGTATTTGCATGTTTATCAAGCTACTGAATTGCTAAACCCTAAACCCTAAACATGTGGCAAATGCTGCGTGAAGAAAGATGCCCTTTCTGGGCAAATGCTGTAAGAGGCAGATGCCGAGCAGATGTATCTCAGGCTAGCGAAGGGGACAAACGAAAGCTAGCTATAAACATGACGGGATGCAAATAGATTACTAGGCTGGTCCTACGAAAATCAAAAACCATAATTGAAAACATTGAAAATGCAAAAAGAAAGGTTTATAATATTTTTGAATTTTAAGCAACTAAAGGAATGTAAGTAGGGCATGTGTTTGTAAGTTTAAAAATGCCTCAACCACTTAAATTCCCAAGTAAATAAAGCTGTTTCTATTTTTGGTACAGGTAAACTTTATAGCGTGTGGGCTCATGCAATTTTGAACCCAAAAATGCACCAAAAAATGCTCGACTAGCATTATTCTTTGAATGGCGTGTGGCCTTATATTGCCATAAATGGACGTACACACACAGCATAATTATTCCTTTACACGGCGAATAATCTTGGCGCGGATCGCTGACATGGCATGGCAAAGTTCGAATCACTGACATGGCACAGCTGGATCGAGGCAAGGACATGATGTGACAAAGTTCAACCTCCGACAGCAAAGTCTAGAAGCTACTCAGTTTGAAATTTGTCAGAGGAATCATAAGATCTGGTTTGTCAGAGGATTTGACGTTCAAGCGTGTGCTATTTTTGAATTCTTGAACTCATTCCTAGGTCTATCATTTTTGTGCGCCGTGTTCTTGGTTCCGCTGAGCGCAGTGAGCGCTGCTTGTGTAAGCGGCGTTGTGGGCTGTGGTTTATGCGTCTACGAGCGGTTGCGGCATTGCGAGCGCCATTGCGAGCGGCAGTTTATGCGAGTGGCAGTTTGTGCGAGCGGCGCTACGAGCAGTTGCGGTGTTGCGAGCGGCACTACGAGTAGTTGCGGTGTTGCGAGCGGCACTGTCTTTGGTGTGGCTACCGCTTCCTCTTGATATTCGGCACTTGTGCTTCCTGGTATGTTCACCATGGAATGGCTTAGGACCACATTTAGAAATGGCATGAGGCCACATGCCATCTTGGGCCCTTGCAATTTCATGGCTAGCGTATTGTCATGTATGTTTTTACTTGCCTGCAGCTGTGTGTATATCAAGATGGCATGAGGCCTAATGCCATCTTTGGCCCCTCCTAGCCTATTGCCATATTCCTTTTGCCTTGCTGCAACTGTATATATTTTTGTATGGGTGACTAGTCACGCACACAAAAATAATGGCCTTCAGGGTTGGGGAAAAGGTTTACATTTTGAATGGTGGGAAGCAAGTTGCAAAAGGGACCCTTGTGTCTATGGATCGGAACTTTGTTATACACTGTCAAAGGCTTGGGGAAGGCAATGCTGCTGTATCAGTAGAGACTGTCTTCGATGGGAATGTGGTCGCTATTGAACGAGGAGAGATGGTCGTCGGGGTAAATGTTGTTGTTGCCTTGAAAAATCTTCAGAAGAAAGCAGATGTTGGGGACGCCGCAAGTGCGACGCATGTTCCCTCCGTGGATCTTAAGAACCGTGCTACATGGATTCAGGCAAAGGTGTTTCTAAACAACCCCGAGGGGGAGGTGGTAGCTGAGGGCTTAGCCACAGTTGTCGATCCAAGAGATGCGGTTGCTAATCAAGAATTGGGCTGGGATGATATTGGAGTTGCGATTTTAGAAGTTGTTGACACAGAAGAAAACAGTCTGACTATTGGAAGCATTGTGCGGTGGAAATTGAGGCACTTAGTGTTTGAGAATGTGAAGGATTCACAATCAAACACCACTACAACTGATGACAGAACATCTCTTCATGGGAAAAGAAAGTACACCTTCCTAAAGCGCAGCCAAAGGGATCTGAGCAACGAACCAAAAAGGCAGAAAATGGCAATGGAGGTTCGAATGGTCTCGACAGTTGCTTGTTTCAAGAGGAGGTGCTGTCAACATGCTGATTGGGATGCTATTGAAGAGGAGAGAGCAAGATACAAGACATTGTCCTGGAAGGCAGCTCGCAATTTTGTGTATGAGGCATTATGGTCATCTATTGATGCTTCAGAACATCAGGTGGGGGGCATGGTCTTCCAGAGGGGTTTGGTCTGCATGAAGGCATGGAGAATCATTTATGGAGTCCCTCAAACCACATTCTACAGAATCAAAACTGAGTTCGAGGAACAAAGGCTTCAACAGGCAGTCCATGGGAACGACAGTACGCACAAAACCAGGGGTCATGTTGTATATGGAGAGGCAATCTTCAAGAGGTTTGTCGAGACATGTAGCGAGCAGCAACCACATAAAACCCGCCTCTTGGAAGATAGAACACGAGACACCCAACGAGTTCTCCCTTCCATGTATACCAAGGGGGCCATATTGGAAGATGTGAATCGGGAACTCCAGAGTAATGGCTACAGGAAGCTGAGCCAATCTAGATTTAGTAGATTGTGGAGAAACAGGTTCAGGGATGTGAGTATAGGAAAGTACTCCAGCTTTTCAAAGTGTGACGAGTGCACTGCTATCAAAATGGCTTTGTCAAAGAATTCTTTTAGCACTCAAGAGCGAGAGACGTTGGTTAGAAGGCGGCTCGACCACAACATCGAGCAGAGAAGCTGCAGGACTGCATATTATCATAACAGGATTCTCTCCATGGAGAGATTTGACTCTTACCTCTGCATCATCCACGACAAAATGGACCAGAAAAAAACGTGCTTACCTCGACTCAATCCTGCCCCCAAGGCAATCTCTTCATCCATGCAGCTGCCTGTGTCTCTGTTTGACATAATCGCTCATGGGCATGGTGCCCAGAACTATGGGAACTTCTTTGTACCTCTATGGGGTGGCGGGGGTGCAAACATGATGATTGCGTCCCTAGCAAAACACTTAAGGTCTCTGCAAAGTGCGCAGACTGAGCTGAACGGCCAACCCTTGCATAAGGCCCTTGTCGATCGAACCTCATACAGGGTTCAGCTGGAGGAGGAGCAAAGGCTTGCAGTATCGCGTGGGGCCCCATGCCATCCCAGTGAATATGTTGGCCGTCAGATTGTAGGGTTATCACGTGAGGCCTCATGCCATTCCGACGAGGCTGGTCGCCCGGTGAATGCACAGCCTCATCCAAACGAAGCAGAATCTCAAGGAAGTTCTTGCGGCCGATGTGGCCTTCCACCCCATCTTCTGCTCCAAACAGACAATGCTGGCAGTGAGAACAAAAACATGTACGTCTTTGCGTACTTGGCGATGCTTGTTGCCAAAGGCATATTTGAAACGGTTACACTTGGCTTTCTCATGGTTGGGCACACTCATGAAGACGTCGATGCCATGTTCAGTCACCTGGCAGAGTCCCTCCGGCGATCCAATGTCCTCACCCTCCCACAACTCTACGATGAATTCCAAAATTCCATCAAAGGCACTGTTGAAGCTGCACTTCTGACAGAGGTTCCAGACTTTAAGGGGTTTGTAAGAGGCTACATCAGGGACGGATCCGAAACGCTGATTGGCCACTCCAAGCCTCTTCAGTTTCATTTCAGCATGTGTGACGGTGCTCCAGTGATGAGGTACAAGATGAGAGAATGGGACACAGTGTGGCTGCCAGTGGACGGCATTGAACTCTTCAAGAGAAATCCCATAACTGGGGAACCTATGATTCCTCAAGGTTCCCCACGGCCGATGCACCCGGTGGACTCAAAGACCAGGAAAGTATAGTGGCCGGGATTAGACAGCATATTGCCTTCTGGAAGAGGGGGTTGGTGTTTGGTGGAGAATCCTATTTTCAGAGGTGCAAACCTTTGCTCGAATACTGGGAGAAGATTATATCTGCTATCCAAAATGGGCCGGTTGTATATGAAGAATTGGAAGAGTCCTTTTAGCCAGAACCCAGAGCACCAGATAGTAGCGGAACAATGTCCTCTGGAAATGCAGTGACAGATAACGATGTTGAGGATCACTATTGTGGGCCGAGGAACAAGAAGCCAGATTCAGCATTCAATCCAGTACAGGTCTGCAAAGGAATGGTCATGCTTGTCAGACCCAATAATAAAAAACAAATGATATGGGTGGGGCGCTGCATCACTGATGCAGAGGAGGACGCGGAAACTAACTCCTTCAATGTAACTGTGGAGTGGTTCAAGCCAAGTTCCGGATATACGAACGATTGCCTAGAAAAGAGATGGGTGCTGAATCCAAGGGATCCCAGCATGAGCATATCGGTGGATAATGTTGTGCATGGTTGGATGCGGAAGCAGAGTGCCACCATCACCTTGCCAGACCATGCAAGAGATGCAGCAAGAGCATTCATAACCCGGGTTCAAGGTGAGATTCATGAATATTCCTTTACTAAGTTTCTAATGTATTTTATTTCAAGGTGAACAATCCGAATCTGAATCAGAGGAGGCGTGATGGCATGTGGCCTTACGCCATTCCTAGGTGAGATGATATAAATAACAAGTATAAATTCTTAGTTGTTCTAGCAAATCTTACTTAAAGTTCAAGGTGAACAAGCCGAATATGAATTCATCGGATTGTTATAACAAATTGCGAGGTGATGGCATGAGGCGATACGCCATTTGAGAGTGGTAGCCATTCCTATATGAGGTGAGTGAAGTATTTATTAGAAATACCTCATTCAATTGTGCACTTCTAAGTCTTGGTCCACTTAGTACTGTTTGCATGTTTTTATTTTAATTCTTTCTCTAAAATGTTATTTAGCATGTGGCTTCATGCCATTGCTCTCCACAATCATGCATTGAATTTCTATCCTTGCATAATACTTCTCCATATATATAGCATGTGCGCACATGTGATATGGTTCATTAGGCCTGATATAGTGTGTGAGGTAAAACAAAGATGATGTGACATATGCATTTACCAATCACACGTGCATAAATCTGGTGTGTGGCCCATATTAATGGCACATAAACCCATATTGTGGGCTTACGTGCTTTATGTACCATCATTCCCTTGCAGCGTGTGTGTTGGTTTCCTTTTATAACACAACGAACTCCATATTTTAGGGTGAAGAGCGTTCTCATGGCAAGCACAAAATCTGTAAGTGAGGCAGAAAAGGAGACGGAGAAGGAGATAGGTGAAGATGTAGAATATATAAGTCTTCCAAACTCCCCGTACTATACTCCAGGTGATCATTTTTCTGAACAAACGGCAACATTAACAACTATCGAGAACGCCCCAGTAACATCAGAGACAACAATCCAAAGCAAAACAACTGACCCAGAGAAGGATGATAGTACCGCTGAGAGTACCAAAAAGGAGGTGTCCACTAGCGCTTAGGCTTATAATGGCGTGTGCCCTCATGCCATTTACTTGATCACCAAATACCTTTTTCCCTTTGCACTAGTATATCTTAATACCGGTCTGAGAAATAGAATGGCATGTGCCCTCAGGCCTTTTACTAAATCACCTTTGAAAGAAATGCAAGCCTCTATGTCGTAAAAAAAAGGTACTAGAGAAATTCCTTAATAATATGAATGTTATTTAGTTTCATGAAAATACACTAAGGGTCAAATGAGTTAAATGACTTCTCCAGACTAGCAATGCCTCTTGCTACACCTTCACAATTAGATTCGTTAGAAAAAGATAACATTGAATAATATCTAAATGTTCTCACCATTAAGTTATATGTCTGGCTAATAGGAATGACGTTCATCTTGGAAAACTCACCACACACTCAATGAACAAACAAATAGTGTGTGCGCGCATGCCATCGTTCTTCTTTAGCTTCAGATTCGGCTTGTTCACCTTGACAATGAGATTTATTATACAACCAGATGGACTCAATCTGGACATAAAGTCACCATGCCCCAGATATGTCTAGCCCCTGGACAAAAAACATATAATTTCACGTCATTTTCAAATACTTGAAAATTTGTACCTAGTCCCATTTTATTGAATAAATCCCACTTTAACGAAATAGAGCATATGGTGGGAAGTTTGAATGTTTTAGTGGGGTTATTATACTCTCTATGTAAGCTTTCTCTCATTTTCTTTCTTGTCACATTCAAATGTTGCATTTTTCCTAGGATCAACCACTTGATGACATAGCACTTACACCAACAATTAATCTCTCTGAGAGAAAACATTGGAGTCAGAGAGCTTTTGAAGCAGGGAAAGGAAAAGTGTTCCTTTATGAAGCTATGCTCTCCGACCTCACTAGATCTCTTGAGCAGTCATCAAAAGCTTTAGCTGTATAGGAAGCAAGGTTTGCTAGTACAGGTCCGAACTTAGACAGGCTTCGAGAGCGGGTTGGTAGAAGGACAACACCAACAACAAGGTTAATGTCTAAGATGGTGGAGGAAGTTGTTGCTAGAATTCCTATGAATCAAGTTATAAACCACTTGGGGACATGAGAACAGCTCGGATGAAGCGTTAACAGATATTTGATGGGCCAAACATCACTCCTAGCTCTCACCGTCCAGAGTTTGACTACCATTCTGTTCCATGACACTGGAAAAGAACTAAGGAATATGGAGTGAAGGACGTGTTAGTTGTTACACAAGTAAGTCCAGTGCCAGAGGTTGAAAAGGTTATTTCTTGTGAGCTAGTTTCTCGTATCAACTAGGCAATTCGAAGAGTCAGTGCCAAGAGCAATGCACGTTGCTCCAGAATGATTGGGAGTTGAGGTTAGTGTCTCACATTTATGTGCTCAGGTTCAAGTTCTTTAACAATGCCATGTTTCTGGGGCTGTCGAGATCTAGGAATGAAGGGCTGCTAGTCAAGCTGGATTTACTGTTGTGGGATTGATGTTACTCATACAAGCTGGATCCACAGCTCAATTATTTTGAAGCCAGATTCTATGCTAGAGGAGTGGCCAGTTGAGCAAAGCTACAATCTTTTGAAAGAAGAAATTGAAAGTCTAAAGAGAGTAGATTTCAAGCTAAAAACTTCCTCAAATGTTGCTGTTAGTACTACTATGCCACCAATATCAACACTAGACCAGCATACACGACTAGCTAGGAATGGGAAGGCTGTACAATACAAGTCTTCCATTTCAAAAGGTGCACAAAAGAAGATCAAGTTAGCAAAAGAGTTGAAGTGCACAATCACAAAGACAAACTGCATTAGTGTTGTGGCTAAGGAGTTTGTTATTGTGACTAAGTCTTCAAAGGTACGAACTACACTATCAAAATCTGCGAAAATCCATCCTATACCTGTCCAGATTTTACACAAAGGGAGAATAAGGAAAAGGTATATTTAGCCTGCAAACACATCTATTACATTTTTATGCATAAACTAAATCAAGATCCTAAGATCGACCATCACATCCACTAGACAAGCCTTACAGTTACGGAGCTTGAGAAGTGTTTTTAGATTGCTTTTAGTGTTCGGATCTATATTTATATTTGTATTTTATTGGTCAAATTTACTTAATAATAATAATAGTGAAAAATCTCAGTATACTTTTTTAGAAAGTACAAAGTTTAGACTTTGTATCTAATCTTGTGTAAGACATATTTGTTCAAATGATTAAAATAGTGGTCAGCACCTAGATTAAGAAATTTGAGTGGCTGACTTGAGCTATATGGTGTATTTAGATGCCCATCATTATGCTACATGGGCCTCTGGATAGGTGGTATATATGTAACGGCAAACATCCCACCCAGATCTTCATTACTGTTTGGTGTTGGACTCCAATTTTCCCCAGGTAAATGTCTTTGTGCAATCTATGTAAATCTCCTTTTTTAAGCTTTATACTTTTACATAACAGAATATTCTCAGAATAACTTTTTTTTTTTTTGTTTTTTAAGGTCATAAGGGTCAAAGGAAATAAGTATATTAAAGAAGATCACTCACAGGGCTCCCAAGCAATGGTCTTTAGTCTTCCATCACCCACACTTCCTTGCAATGCTCAATAAATTAGGCGCCTCTAGTAGCCACACTATTGTATCCTTGGATTCTGTTTGTGGAAATAGTGTGGATTTTGACACTAAAGATGCTGTAATTGATCAAGTTCTGGTCAACACCTTTTAGTCTAGTTATTTTCAACAGGTAGATCATTTTTAAAAGCTTATAAAAGGCCAATAACAACCTTCATGGTTGTTGAGAACCTCCAGAAATAAAAAGATTTCTGAGGGCTTAATACCTTCAATCTCAGCAATAGTGAGCTGGCAGAGAGTTCATATAGGGTTTGGCTTAAGATCACATATCCTTAACCATATTTAAACTTAGATAATGAAAGGATGCCAAAGATCACAAACATCTATTCTATTACCTTGTTCCATTTCATATTATTCCATTCACCTTATTCCATGAATGAAGTACCACACCTCTCACTATGATCTTTCTATGAAATGGCAATGGTGAATGATTATGGTTATAGACAAGATAATTGAAAAATATCACATAATAATTTTTTAAATTTAGTTATTATTATTTCAATTACCCTCGCCAGCGTCTGGAAATGGCGGCGCCGGCGCCTCCGCTTTGCCCTCCAGGATCTGCACCACGCGGCTCATCGCTGGCCTAGATCCTGGATCCTGGTACCACAGCGCGATCTTGAGCGCCGTCTCGAATTGCTCCCAATCCACGCTGCCGCTCGCCAGGTTTGGATCGGCAATGCTCTCCAGCTCCGAGGTCATGTACTTTTGGAAGGCATAGATCGGGAAATACCACTCGCCAGGCGGTGGCAGTGGCGCATTCTCGTATTGCTTCAGCTCCATGAGGGCCTTCCTCTTGCCGCTCAAGGTATCCAGCAGGAGCATCCCAAAGCTATAGACGTCGGCCTTGGGGCGGGGCCAGGTATCCCCTGGTTCCTTGCACGGTGGTGATGCTCATCGATTCTTTTCTCATCATCCTCGCCAGCCCGGAAGCTCTCGTCCAGCAGCACGTTTTGTGGCTTGATATCGCAGTGGACGATGCGCTCGTCACGCTTCTCGTGGAGGTACGTCAATCCTTTGGCAATCCCCAGCGCGATTGAGTGTCGTGTCTCCCAGGTTGAGAAGATCTCTTGCGAGGCGGCAGACGAGGACGAGGCCGAGAGGTGGTGGTCGAGAGAACCGTTTGGCATGAACTAGTAGACGAGGAGGTGGCGGTTTCCATAAGCGCAGTAGCCGAGGAGGCGGACCAAGTTGACGTGGTGTACTCTTCCAATCGTGCTCACCTCGGCTTTGAATTGCTTCTCGGCCTGGTTCACGGTGGTGATCTTCTTCACGGCCACAATACCACCTTTCTCCGGTATGTTTCCTCTATACACGCTCCCGAATCCTCCCGAGCCTAACTCGTTGCAGAAGTTTTCCGTAGCATCCTGGAGCTGGCGATACGTGAACTTGGTCGGGAGCCCCTCGATCTCTGCCGTCATCTCCTCCCATTTCTTGCCGGAGATTTTCTTCCACACAGCCGCCACGACCGCGGCTCCAGTGGCAAACAGCCCGAGCTCGACGATGGCCACGGACAGAATGATGGAGTGGAGGTGCCGCGAGAGGTAGACTGTCCGTTTGTTTATCTTTGGCATGACTTGGTCACTCACTGTGGCGTTTGCATCCGCGAGGAAGGGATCGTGCTGGTCGTCGGCTGCAGATGTGTCCAGGCTCGACAACTTCATAAACACCATGTTGATCTCGTTTAAGGTCTGCTTACCGTTGTAGAGCTTGTTGGAGCTGCCTTTGAGGAAGCACAAGCCCGTGCCGTCGTACTTGTAAGCGGCTGCCAGGCACTTACAGTCTTGCATGCAGGTGTCCTTGCACTTCTCGAGCGACTTGATGGTCGAGTCGAAGTTGTAATCGTTGAAGTAGTAGTCTGCTCGATTCACCTGGACGAGCTTCACCGAGTTCGAGGAGTTTTGACAACCTCCCAGAGGTATGTTGTAGTCACATCCCTTCGATTCGTCGTTTGGATCAACTCGGTGAAATCCAGGAGGACAGCTGCAAGTTTTTGTGGGCCTGTAGGTGCAGAGAGCGAAAGGTCCACATGTTCCAAAGACGTCGCACTCGTGCATGACGGCTTGCCAGACGATGCTCCAGGAGCCACTCTTGTTCTTCGGGCCGAAGCTGTAGATCCTGAGATTGCTATCGTCGTCCAGCGTAAGTCTCCTCAACACATTTGCATCGTCATAATCAAGCGCGTAGTCTTGTGAACTCATTGATCCAGCTCTATCCAGTTGCGTCGTAAAAGGAAAGGACCCCTTGAGAGCTCAAGTTCAAGACGGCCGGGAACTTGAGAGAACGATCGGGCTGGCAAGCGTTGTTGTTCAAGACGTGCTCTCCGGTTTCATCATCCAGGCAAGTCATGGTGGAGTTCAGTGTCGGATTTGCAATAGACCAGTACTTTTGCGGGATCTCCAGCTTTAAGTTCTTGAGCAGCACCTGACCACTGTTGAGAACAAGCTGGTATGCTCCAGATACACGAGAAATCAACCTCGTGTATCCCAAGGACGGATTTCCTTGCGTGCGGAGCTGCTGCTCGGGCAAAAGGTTGTTCGTTGGAGAGTCGAAGATCTGCCATGCAATTTTCTTGTCTTTCCGAAGGACAATTAAGTTCCCGTTCTCGAGCAGCGCAGCACTTTCAGCACAACACTGTCCAGGATTGGTTTGCCAGAAGGGGACGGAGCTGTTGCCAGCAGTGACGGAAAGTCCTCCCTCGGCTTTCAACTCAAGCTTGGCATTTTCACTCACCTGGACCAGCTGCCCGTTTGCCATTGCCATCCAGACGACAGTCTTCTTCGGGTCTATATCATACCAGATCGCGAAATTGAAGTTCCGGGTGCTTGAAGACTCAGGCATTACGAATCCAAATCCAAAGATTCCTCCAGGCGATCTCCAAGGGCTTCCTGTTGTGACAGTGCTTCCGCGCAAGAAGTCGGCCAGGACTCTGCTGTAGTAAGTCGAAGAGAGCAGCAGCATGAGAGTAAGTAGCTTCATGAATGTTGTTTCTGACATGGTTTCTCCAAAGCTTGCTCTCGCTAAGTTTTTCTTCTGTTTTGCGGTTCTGACTTTTTAAGTTATGTGGTTCTTTCGTTGGAGTTACGTTCCCGGATTGAATTGATCAAAGCCCAAGTCAATCGTTGTGAAAGTCATCTACTTTCACCTTGACTTTGCTAAGGATACTACTATTATAAGTAGTTCTTGTGAGGTATGATCAGTTTTTTTTTCAATTGTTTTTAATGCCATGAATTCGTAGCAAAACTCAGAAGGATATGAGAAATCATGGAGGATATCTTGTAGTTGACATCGACCAAGTCAAATTGTAGTTCTGATATAGCTTTCAGAGTTCACTTCTTTTCTAATTAGTGAGTTTCATTTGCAGGAGAAAGAACAAGAAGTTTTTTTCCTGATGGCAGCAAAACTAGTGACGCTAGTTCTACTGGTGCTCCTGGTGCTGAATTGCGAGGGGATTGGACTGGGAGACAAGCTTGGTGCGAGGCAGCCACCATGGATGTCACTTAACAACACTTTTGCATTTGGATTCCACACAAGCGATGGGATTGGTGAGCTCTTTACTCTTGCAATCTGGCATCAAAGCACAGGAACAGTAGTATGGGAGGCCACTGAAGCGCTCATCAAGAATGGTAGCACTACCGAGAAACCGAAGATCAAAGTAGGCAAAACTGGAGAGCTCGAGCTTAAAGAAACTGGACTCATCGTTACAGACAAGTCCATGACAGTATGGCTTGTCCGCTGTGAGAATTGTTCTATCGCCACCGCGTCCTTGGAAGAAACTGGCAACTTTGTGCTGCTCGACCGTAGCTCGGACAGGATTTGGCAAAGTTTTGACTTCCCAACAGATACTCTCCTTCCTGGACAAGAACTTCGTGGAAATACGAGTTTGGTCGCTGGAAAATACCGGCTTAGCATGAACAGACGGGGTATTGAACTCTACTTCCAGGACTACTTGAATCATTCCTACTGGGGCATCATCAACAAGCAGCTCAACACCTCAGAGTCGACAATGACTTCTACTCCGAAGTTCACTTTCAGCATCGATGGTCATCTTGCCTTTTTCGATGCCAACGGAAGCTCCTGGTACCGCTACAAGTTCGACAACGCTCAAAAGTACCCGATAGATCTCGGTGATACGAGCGTGACCCGGAGGCTCACGCTGGAAAAAAATGGAACGTTGAGGAGTTATAGCTGTGGCAGCAGGGAAAAAAGGTGGAGAGTGGTATGGCAGTCGGCATTGCTCGAATGTGAAGTTTTTGGGACGTGTGGAGCTTTTGGCTTGTGTGGATACAAGCCGAGGAAGAGCTGCTCGTGTCCACCGGGATTTTATGCTGTGGATTCCAGTGAATCGGCCGGATGCGTCCGCAAATTTCCCCTCAGCTGTTCTTCCGGTAACGCTACTTCTTCTGCGAGCAAGATGGTGGAAGTTCAGAGGGCCATGTACGTTGGAAATCTTTTGCAACAACTCTCCAAAGACCCGATTTCCCTCGAGCAGTGCAAGGTCTCTTGTTTGAAGGATTGCCGCTGCCTGGGTGCTACGTACATGCTCGCGGGAACAAAACGTTGTAGTCTTCTTGGTGGTGAAGATGGAAGACTCTTCAATGGTGTCCAGGCAATGGAGCGGGCCTCCATCGCACTTCTCAAAGTTTCGGCACTGGATCCATTGACAACTTCTTTCTCCGAGGACGTGTTTGTGACGGTCCTGGATGCTTATACGCCGTCACTCCCCGATTCTTTGAGAAACTGGAGTTACTTCTCTGACGCGGGTCACAGACTGGTCTTTGCCATCGCAATTGGAGAGCTCGCCAGTTTCTTGTGCATCGCGTTGTCGGCGTGGTTCTGCTGGCGAAGATCTCTTCGTGGAATGTGGAAGAAAGCCGCCAAGGATCACCGCGGCCCGACATGGTTCTCGTACGAGCAGCTGGAAGTTGCCACAAACCATTTTAGCTGCAAGCTCGGGGCCGGTGGATTCGGAAGTGTTTACAAGGGTGTTCTTCCGGATATGACGGTGGTGGCAGTAAAAACTCTTGAAGGAGCTGCCAGCCACGGCGAGAAACAGTTTAAAGCCGAGGTCGCCACCCTTGGAAGGGTTCATCACGTCAACTTAGTGAAACTTTTGGGCTACTGCGCTGAGGGAAGCCATCGTTTACTCGTCTACGAGTTCCTGAGCAACGGATCACTGGACCAAGAGTGTATCGATCTCTGGGGAACGAGGTATGTTCGTGCTCTTTCCAAAGTTTGTCTACTAAGTTGGTTTACAGGTACTCGATTGCTCTTGGTGTTGCAAAGGGCATCACGTACTTGCACGAGGAGTGCTACGATTGCGTCCTCCACTGCGACATCAAGCCGCAAAACGTTCTCCTCGACGAGAACTTCTGTCCAAAGGTGTCGGACTTTGGCCTGGCCAAGCTCATTGACAAAGAACGGGCTCTCGATGTGACCACCATCCGAGGAACTCGAGGCTACATGGCACCCGAGTGGGTCGGCGACCGTCCCATCACCTCCAAAGTGGACGTCTACAGCTACGGCATGGTGCTACTGGAGCTGCTCAGCGGCAACGACAAGTCGAGAATCGGCCAGAACCGCTACTTTCCAGTGTGGGCTTTTCAAAAGTACGTGGCCGGAGAGCTCCACGCCATCGCGGACCCGGGGCTTAAAAACTTGGAGTGGAACGAGTTCGAGCGGATGATCAAGGTGGCGTTTTGGTGCATCCAGCTCGACGCCAGGTCCAGGCCGAGCATGAGCCGGGTGGTGCAAATGCTGGAGGAGCCCGACTTGGAGGTGGCTGTGCCGCCGTTTCCAACGCCAGCCTCGGAGGAAGTGGTGAGCGGGAATAGTCCGAGCTTTCTTCCTCCACTGTCACAGTCGGTGATCGATCCAAGATAGAATTCAAGTAGGAAATCTCTTCAGTCTATAGAGTGGGAGAAAGTCTCGCGGGACGGGACCATTTCAAAGCTTCGTCATCCAACAAGGAGGACTTTGCCCTGTCTGGCCTGCTTCTCTGCCTGTTCCATGGCGGTCTCGTAGTCCTCGAGAGGAAATTTAGCCACCACTGGAAGCGATCCTATGATCTTTGCCTGGAAGAGCTCTGGGATCTCTTTAGCCATCAGCTCTTGCATGTCCCCTGAAGCAGCTGTCAAGCTCCAGAAAGAATGGGAAACTTTTCTCGCGAGATCATTCACCGATATCACCGAGTCCGATGATTCGAGGCTCCCGATAGTGAAGACTTTCCCACCGGATTTCACGCAAGCGGCAGCGAGCTTAGTTTGCGACCCCGATACCATGTCGATCGCTCCCTCCACTCCGGCTCCATTTGTAAGTTCTTTCACTTTAGCAGCAACATCTTCCCCACGAAGATCACGCAAACTTAGAAATTATCGGGTGTGGGTAAATTGTACCTTCTTTTGTCACGTTGAGAACTTCGTCAGCACCGATGCTCTTGAGCTCTTCCTTGATTTCGTCACGCCTCACAAGGTTGATGGTCTTGATGCCCCAGTGCTTTGCAAGCTTGATAATGATCCTAGTGCGTGAAAGATCGTTTCGTTTGTGAGAGTAGGGACTCTACTAAAGATTTACCTTCCAAGCACCGAGCCAGCGCCATTCTGGAGGACGTAGCTTCCTTTTGGAGCATTGATATCCTTGAGAAGACCATAGCCCGTCCAAGGATTGATAATCAGCTGTGCCGCATCCTCGTCGGAGATGTCATGAGGCATCAAAATCACGTCTTTCTCCGAGACAGTGACAAAATCCTGCCAAGAGCCTTGTTTGGCAGAGAAATAGTTCCACAGAAATATAGGAACCACTCTATCCCCTTTCTTCACACGCCTTACGCCTTCTCCCACCTTCAAGAGATTGGAAACGATCAGAATTTCTTCTTCTTCTTTTTCCCTATGAAACCAACCTCTTCAACTATGCCAAAGCCTTCACTCCCTGGAACAAACTCACCCTTGTCGAAGATCCCAATGGAGAAGGACTGCTTGATGATGATGCGATCGAAGGGATGGATGGGCCTGGCAATGATGCGCACCACCACACTCCCGGGCTCGGCTGCTCCGGGCCTGGGAACACTGACAAGCTCCGGGCCTTGATTCGCCTCCCCGGCACCACAAACCTTTTGACGCACTGCTCTTGCAAAGTTTCCCTCACCCATGCTTGCGTTGTTTGCTTGCTGACTTCCTGCTAAACTTTGTTTATATAAGTCCAGTACTCTTTCCTTCCAGCTGCATTGCAGCTTTCTTTGTTGTTTCCAAAGCAAATAAACAATGGAAAATGTTGAATTTTCCTTTAAGTTCACAGCCTTTTTACCATTTCGGAAATCCAAGAGTTTCTCTAGACAAAGTCACTGTTAAATTTTATGCCGTCTCCTGGGGGTTAATATGTATATATGTAGCCAGTTTGAGTTCGAGATCATGAATGTCATCAAATTCTTTTTTATTAAGAAGCGCACACACACATCAGTACATAAATACATAATAGTTTATACTTTTTATAGTGTCTCAACGCAAGATCTCAACCTTCATATTGGCAACTGTAAGAAACACTTGATGAGCGCGAGCTTTGACAATGGAAGAAACAGAACGAAGATACTCACGACTTGAACTTGAGAAAGGCCGAGAACCTCATTGGCGGAGATCACAGGCTCCTCGTCTACGAATTAATGCTCCTTGACAAGCGAGTTCACCCTGTCCTCGTGCACCACCTCGAGCTGGGACAAACGCTACGCTGTTGGATCCCCAAAAAAACATGGGCAACTGTGCCGCCACATAAAAATGAAACTTGTGGGCTCGGAGGTCTTAAAGTTCCAATGCGCAAAAGCGAAAGAGCCAGCCATGGTTGGACAGGTCGCTACTCATAATGCTTTCGTGCGTGATCACTCTTCCTTTGACGATTCGTGGTTTGTTTTTCCAAACCTTTCTTATGCGCTATGGTGACAGACAGTCCTGTGGTGACATGAGAGACATAGGACTTTGTTTCCAAAGGTTACTAGTCCTACCAAACCTTACGTGTCCCTCAGGTGTCTTATCATCTCCAGGACGGCTGCCTCGGACTAAAGATCAACAAAAAAGATTGCGTCGATCCAGGAAGAATATATCTTAGGTAGATTAATCATTATTTCGCTGCTACCATGGGGCCTTGCTATGACATAACTATGACATATCACCAAGGATTATTTGGACCGCCCAGCTAGCTGGAGCTGCTGCCTGTTGACAACGTCGTGATAGTAGAGCAGCACGCACATCGGCTGCCCGACGATGCAAAAGAAGAACCAGAAGATCATGTTGCCGACCATGGAGCTCTGGAACTTGCGCTGGAGGACGTTGGTCACCAGAACCAGCGGCACCTGGAACATGATCCCCAGAAACGCCCAGCCCCGCAGCATGTGGCACGGCACCGCGATGCAAATCTCGTGAAAGATCCCGGAGATGACGAACACCACCAAAATGGCGAACTGCTTGTGGAGGCCCAGCCGGAGGCACGGGAAGTAGACGTGGCGGACGAGCCAGCGGTGGACGGGCATGTTCCACAGCCGCCAGTACTCGTCCACCGACTTGGCGTTCCACCAGTCCTTGTAGAACTCGCGGTCGCCGAAGCACAGGATCTCCGCCACGATGTTGAGCCACAGGTGGAAGAAGCAGTAGAAGAAGCCGAGCCAGACGTAGAGCGTGGGGATGGACAGCTTGAGCACGCGCTCGATCGCGTAGAGGTAGTTCCCCTTGAGCGGGTGCGTCGAGTTCCGGATGATCGGATTCATGTACTGCCCGATGATGAAGCCCATGAATCCGTTGAAGACGATCCACTTGCCCAGCTGCCGGAGCACCCACCCGGTTCTAATCCGCGGCGAGCGCGGGTAGCTCAGCTGGTAGCACAGCGTCGGCGCTGCCATGAAGTAGGCGATGTTCTTGAGCGAGATGTTGTCCGGGTAGTCGATCGCCGGCGCCTCGGCGGGGAGCTCGATCTTGCCACCGTCCTTCTTCACCGCGCGGATGTCGGCGTTGGTGTGCGCGTAGGAGACGAGCTTGAGCCAGCCGGTGACGGCGATGAGCATGAGAACCAGCCCCGAGAGGAGATCCGACTGGAACATCTCGATCACGTAGATCGGGTAGAGCAGCGCGGCGGCGAGGTTGATCAAGTGGAGCGGCGCCACGGCGGTGGCGGGGCGGCGGGCCTTGATCTTCTCGATGACATAGGCGGCGAGGGGGAAGATCAGCAGCGAGAGGCCACACATGAGGAGCGGCCAGTCCTTGAGCGACTTGGAGCTGAAGAGGACCTCGGCCTGGATGAGGAGGCCATACTTCATGAGATTCTCGATGATGAGCCGGCTGTTCACCGCCACCAGCACGACGATGCAGAGGTTGAAGAGGCCGGCGTGGCTCTGCGTGAAGATGGCGTCGGAGCTGAGCGGGCTCTCCTTGCTCCGCCGGTGCGCCGGGAGCGAGGGCCGCATGGCTTGCATGGCCGCCGCGAGGAAAAGGAGGAGGAGGAGGAGAATCCAAGCGGCGGCGAGAACAAATGTACCTGCGCGGAGGGATCGGCGGATCCAGCAAGGAGCGGGGAGGCGCAGGCGCAGTAAATTCTCATGCCCTGGCGCTCCGGGCTTCCTCCTGAAAGCTGGACATAGAGGAACCCTAGAAATTCCCAACTTTAGGGTTCTTGGGCAGGGGAGAGTTAGGGCTCTTGGGCATTAGGAAATCTCAACTTTTAGGGTTCTTGGGTAGGAAGAAGGGGCGAGAATGACCAAGGTCGTGGCCGGCGCGGGCGCCAATCTCCTGTCCCAGCACGCCAAGGAGCACAACCAGGACGCGACCGCGTACGTGGGCAACCTGGATCCCCAGGTAACCGAGGACATCCTGTGGGAGCTCTTCACGCAGGTGGCTCGCGTCCAGAGCGTCTACATCCCGCGCGACAAGATTACCACCGCGCACTCGGGCTACGGCTTCGTGGAGCTGGCCAACGAGACGGCGGTGGACTACGCCGTCAAGATCCTCAACAACTGCCGCCTCTACGGGCGGTGCATCCGGATGAGCAAGGCCTCGCACAAGGACGAGAACGTTGGCGCCAATCTCTTCGTGGGCAACCTCAGCCGGACCGTGGACAACTATCTCCTGGGATCCATCTTCAGCGGCTTCGGCCGCGTCGTCTACTCGAGCGTCGTCCACTCGGACGACCAGACGCGGCCCGGCTATGGCTTCGTGCACTACGACTGCTTCGAGGCGTCGGACCTGGCCATCGAGAGCATGGACAAGCAGTTCATCGAGAACCAGCAGGTGAGCGTGTCGTACGCGCGCAAGAAGGACAGCGGCGAGCTGCACGGGTCGCCCGCGGAGCGCGAGATCGCCGCCAAGAACCCCGACCGGAAGCCGCACATCATCCCCAAGTTCCAGCCGCCGCTGCCGCCGCCCGAGGCCTCCGCCGCCACCGGGGGGTACTACCATGGTTACGGTAGCGGGGTGCCGTACACGGTGATGCCGCCGCCGCCCCCCCAGCAGCACGACTGGTCGCACCACCACCACCACGCGCAGGCGGCGCCGCCCGCGCCGGCGGTGGTAGCGGCGCCGCCACCGCCGCAGGGGCAGTGGTTCCCGTCGCCGGGGGCGCCGCCACCGCACCAGGCGTGGATGCCACCACCTCCTCCGCGGATGTAAGGTAGCCACTTTTTTTCTTTTCTTAGAGTTGTGGAAGCTCTAGCAGAGCTTTTGATGAAAGAGTGTATGCTATAAGTTTTGTCCAGGAATCTATCTCCAAGAGCTCGAGAGTTACAAAGTTTGGAAGCTGTATATGCTTCTACCGAGACGATTATCATAAACCAGGAACAAAAGCAAAGAAATGTACGCACAAGCAGGAGTTACAAAGTTTCGAAGATCTACAGCCCCAGCCAGTTCCTCATTGCTTCTACCGAGAAGATAGATAAAAAACCAGCAAGAACAAAAGCAAAAAACCGTTACCTTAGCGAACGAAGTCGAGCTTTCCAGTTTGCAAAGAAGCTCGTACGCACACCTGCGGTCGAGCTTGTGCTGGAGCCGAAAGTCCCGTCCCGCGTACTGCGAGCACAAGGCCTCGGTGTCTGACGTGAGCGGCGGGAGTATCTCCGAGCAGCTTGGAAGACACGGAGACGCAGGAGCCACCGCCTCGCCGCTTTCATAAGCCAAGTCCGCTGCCAGGATCCACACGAGATCTGGATCGCTGCTTGATAGAGCACTCGCTGCCTCCGCGGCTAGCTCTTTCAGCTCCCACTGACTGCAAGCTAAGCTCACCACCGCCCCGGCAACCGTCTCAAAGATTGCATCCAAGGCTGGAGCACTCTTCTTGTCCCCGCTTATAGCTTTGATGCACTTGAGCGCTGCTTCTTGGACTTTACGAACTGTTCCTGGAGACTCCCTGGTGGCAAGAGCTCGAGTGGCAGGCTGCGCTATAAGCTGGTCGAGACCGACCCGGCCTCCAGTTACCGGACCGTCTTGAAGAAGCCGTAGAAGCAAAGGCAGGACGTCCTTTTGCAGGCGACGAGCTAGAAAAGATCCACCGCATTCACGCGCAACAAATGCTATGGCACTCAAACATCTTACGAGAACCTGCGAAGGAAAACTTGTCTGCAAACTGGAAAAAGACAGTAGCACTTAAGCTAGCTTACCGCTGGGTGTTCACTCCTCAAGCAGCATACTACGTGAGGCCAGATCTGGTGAATGGTAGGAAGAAGCTTGTTCCCGTCGTTGGGGTCCCTGTCCGGTGTTTCATAATCCAAGTTGCCTTGGGATCTTTCGAAAGCTTGCATGGCTTCTTGCCATCTCAAGTTGCTAGCTTTATAAGCGGCTTCGATCTTAGACAGCGCTGCAACACCATCCTGTAACAACATCACGGCTCATTAACATTTGCGTACACTCTGTTCAATACCAACCTCTATTATGTCAAGTGCAAGAATCCTCGCGGGGATATTTTTTGAGGCAAGTAGCGGAGCCGAAGACACAATGCACGAAGATGCCACCGTCAAAACTGAATGGTGGCATCTTTTATGCTGCAGCAACTTCTGAATGTTCTGCTCCCCTTCATCCATAGATGATGGCAAATCTGAAAGGTAGCTTCGGTCAGAAACGAATACAGTAAAACACCATACCCACCACTCGACGCTAGTTCAAAGCTTTCATGCCTAGCAGCTCTAGTTATTTCTCGCAGTGCCTGTTATCAATGTGATTAGCTAGTTGATGACGATTTCATACACCATTACCTTCAGGATTGGAACCGTAAGGAAAGGATGGTGGTGCCTGCCAGGTATTTCCAGTTCCTGGAGAAGACCTCGCATCTAAACCAGGGAGAGTTTAAACAAGTTGAGACTTCAGATCGCTTACTGGTTCTTCGAGGAGAGGAAGCAGGTCGGCTGCAGCTCCGGTTTGTTGTAATATAGCGGTCAAAAACTCAGGCGCATGAGGATACATTGATATGTGCCTCAGTTGCCGACACAACGAATCCACCACATGATCCAAATTTGCCACTACCAGTTTTTGCACCTAGAAACGAAAAAAACGAGTTATTATCCACAATTTGTAAGCAGAAGCATAACTTACAGAAACATAACCGGAGTGATGGGAAATTCCACGTAACGAAATGCTCGCTGCGTGGGCGATCGAATATCGGCTACAGCCCAGCTTCTCCAGTAGGGGATAAATCACCAAGCCCAAGTAGCCGCTGGTTTCGAACGAGCTTCCCAAAGTCATTCCGAAAATTCCAACACCTTCAATAAGCACCTGTAAAACTTTTATGAGACGATCATGCAAGAAATACACAAACCTGTTGAAGTGTTGCATTGTCTTCGAGGATAGGCAGATCACTCTCGTCACTTCCTTGAGAATCAACTGGAAGATCCCACAATTCTGACACCATGTAATCGTGAAGGACGTCGCCAATGGCGTCACGGACATGTGAAAGAAAGTCTGCCTTCGGCAGCGGATCCCATTCATTGGAGTCTTTACTTCCGAAGAGATTATTCCTGTCCAGCCAAGTTCCAGATGCTCCGTAGATAATCTCGTTCAATGCGCAAGCTGCAGCGGCAGCAGAGCGTCGAAGCTGGCCACCCTTGTCAGCTCCACTTTCCGATGCACAATCACGGATAGACGACTGGAGGAGTAGTAGCAAGTCCGCTAAACTTGGTTTGTCGACAGAACCTCTCAAGCTCGAGAATCCAGCAAGCCTCAGAGTGCTTGCCAGTGCATCATACAGCTTCACTTTTCCAGCCTGCGTAAACCAAGGAGCTGTCCGAGGCAATTGATCATTTGCCACTTCAGCCTCAAGACTCGCTCCATGCGGAAGTGAAATCTCTCGAAACTTGTAGCCTCCGGATTCAATGTAGCCGGACGATGCAAACGTTGAAGGAAGACTTAGAGATTGTGTCATAATAGTGATGAACCGCGAAACACAAGCCTGAAACGTCCGTCAGCCTTCAATTGCAAAAGATACTCAAAAGAATTCAGGCTTACCGGAGATTGAAACAGCGACGTAAAGACAGCTCTGGGGCCTGAGTAATACATTGCGGCTGCTAGTCGTCGCGCATGATGCAATGCAGAAACTTCATCTGCTGAAATAACAACTTTAGGCAGATCCTCCAAAAGCCTGGATCATCAACTGTTAGGCTTTATCTCAGTACTTGACTTTCAAACCTGTTGAGAACAGCAGTGAAAGCCGATTTTAGTTTGGAGTGACTTCCGGAATGTGCGAGGAATGAGAGATGGTGACTTGCAGTGGCCGAAACGGAGCTTGAATCACCGCAAGCAAAGAGCAGCAGAGTTTCCTGACATACATCAGTCATTCCCCAACAACGATCGCTAGCAAATATTGATCTTACCAAAAGCAATGGCATGCAGACTTCCAAGGTCTTCTGGCAAGATCCAATTATTTGCCCGGTAGCTTCCACGACCGCTTTACGTACAGCTGCGACCGGGTGAGCACAAAGCTGAAACCATGTCAAGAAGCTTGAACTGCAAAAAGAAAAGGAGGAAGTTTCAAACGTACCAAGGGAAGAACATCCTGTAACAACTTGTCGATATGAGATACTGTGTCGGCAAGCCACCTTTCGTTGCACTCTACGCGCATGACCTTTCGATCCTCCATGCTCGTGTCTGCCACCTCAAGCTGATGCTCATCACGTCGAGTTTCATGTACCGCCTTCTTCGACAGCTTTTGCAAAGCTCCCAAAGCTTCCTGGTCCTGAATGCGAGGAGTGGCGATGTCTGCAGTTACTAAATTCCGGGAATCCGCAAGCACGAGAACGAGCAACTCGGCAATCCCCAGGATCGCCTCACTCAACGACCGGCTGCTGGCAGCTGCTCCAACGGAATAGAACTGCGCGGCGGAAACAAAACCCGACCTCCCGTTGCTCACAACTGCACCCTTGATCACTTTTCCAAGCCCGCTGGCAACACCGGGAAGAAAAAACGCGAGAGCATCGGGCGATGCAACCTGGAAGAACTCTATTCACCAAGAGAAGAAAAGGAAGAACTTGAATCACCTTCGTCACGACGATTCTAAGCGTTGCAAGAGAGTCGGCTCGTATTGATGCACTCCCCACGCCAGCTCTTGCAGCCTCGGCATGAGAGATCTGCAAGAAGGATCTAGTCACACTCGAGAGAAAAACCACACAAAAATACCTGGAGTAAGACCGAGAACAAATGGCCGATGGCGGCGGCCATCTCCTCCGACCGCATTCTCTCCGCGACATCTCCCTGAGGAGGCAAATGCTGGAACATGGAAGCCAGGCATTTGACAACCCCGTGGCGGAATTCTTCCGACGCCTCGTCGGGCTTGAGCATGGCCGCGCCGACGAGTTTCCGCAGCAGCGTCGCCATCTCCTGGATGTCTTGGACGGGGCATTTCCGCAGCAGAATCTCCAAACACGCAGCAACTCTCTCCGCCAATCTGTCGCTCACGATCACGGGCTTGGATCGCACCGCCACGCCCTTGGCTCGCAGCACCACGGCCGCGTCGATGAGGAGCAGCAGTGGGAAGAGCGCACACCTGACGATTCATCCCAGAATGAGGGAGAGAGAGAGAGAGGGGGGGATTTTCACTTTGCTTACTGGTAGCAGCTCTGGAGAGCCGATGCCGGGAGCGCCTCCAAAATCTTCTCGAGGGCCTCTGCCGCCTCGATCGCCTGGCCCTGCGCCTCGATGCCCGCGGTGGGAAGCTCCAGGAGCTTCGTGCACAGAGGCCGGAGCGCCGAAGAGGCCATCATTCACATTTTTAGGGTTTATACAGAGAAAAACTTAAACCCTATGCCCAAGGTGCTAACGATTTTGTAAAAATGCCCCGGTTTTGCGATAAATTATTATCATACTATTACTTAACAGGATTTTCACTTGCGCAATACCCTAATGGACGAGATCACTCACATTCTTGCTCTCAAATCGAGAGATAGCTTCTATGGAACTTTGATCTTGGAGCAGGGTTGATCTTTAAAAGCAGTCTAGGACCAATCAACTGGGAAAAGAGGCTTTTTTGGATCAAGCAGACGAATTGGCTAGATCTTTTGCTCAAAAGTAACGGAGCTGGCTGATCAGAGAGAGCGAGAAAGAGGCCAGATCCATTTATTTAACGATTACATCGAGCGCATCAATACGGACTTCTACATTCATATCCAACAAAAAAGAATCTTTTGTGAGAGAGAAGTGTTTGGACGTCAGTACACATGGAAAGGCAAAAGGAACACGGGTTGAATACTGAAAGCAACACCTTGACTGCTGGGCTCATTCAATAACAATATCTCATCACAATATAAGAACAAAGACCGAGACACAGGGCAAGCAATGGCAAGTGTAGTGGATTTACAGCTTGATGGTCTGGTCATTCACCAAGATGGTTCATACACTCGTGGAACAATCCCAACGAGTCCGGCAAATCCCGATTTTGTGGATGGAGTGGCCTCGAAAGATCTGACAATTGAGGAGGAAAGCAATCTATGGGTGAGGGTATTCTGTCCCCAGCAGAAGCATGAATCTGGTAAGCTGCCTATCCTCCTGTTCATCCATGGAGGTGGGTTCATTCAATCCAGCGCTGATGATATTGGATACCACCACCTTTGCGAGGATTTTGCAAAATCGGTGGGGGCACTTGTGGTCTCCGTGAATTACCGGATTGCACCAGAGCACCGCTTGCCAGTTGCTTATGAGGACGGATTTACCGCTCTGAAATGGCTTCAAGCAGTGGCCAAGAAGGAAGTTACCGCGCCCTGGCTGTCGGACTGTGCTGATTTTACCAAGGTTTTCGTGGTGGGCGATAGCGCTGCAGGGAATATTGTTTATCATGTCATGAAGCGAGCTTCAGCGAAGAGTGGCTCGGATTTGAAGCCGCTGGTTCTGGCTGGCCAGATTCTCATCCAGCCGTTCTTTGGAGGTGTTGAGCGGACTCCCCCCGAGCTCGTCGAGTTCAAGCCTGGCCAACTTACGACTGAGTTGTGCGATGTGTTTTGGAAGTACACACTCCCAGATGGAGCCAATAGAGATCATCCATACTGCAACCCAATGGTGGAGCTCCCCCATGCTCTCAATGATGCGGATATGCCAAGGACGCTTGTTGTGATTGGGACCGCTGATTTGCTCCATGAAAGGCAGCTCGACTTTGCAAAGAAGGTGAAGGAGATTGGCATCCCAGTTCAGCAGGTTGTGTTTGAGAATGCAGGCCATGCGTTTTACATGGCTGAAGAACAGGAGAGAGTGAAGCTTGTGGAAGTTCTGACAGAATTCGTAAGTCAAGAGATATAATATTGCATTACAAAACATTTGATACCACTTTTTAGCTCATGAGCTCAGAATTCAATAAATCTAATTGTCTTTAATTCTTCATTTATAATTTAAAAAAATGTCTAAAATTTGTTTTGTGTCTTAGAAATAATCGCCACAGGAGCACTGTCCATCTTTAAAAATATGGAGCCTGCTCGCACACACTCCTCCAGCTTGGAGATGATTGCCGTGGCTTTTTGACAATCCTGGCACACTCTCAAATAACTGATGACACTTCCTGGCTTGGAATTGATCAACGCACAAGGGACTGCAAGCTTCTCGCTGTGCTAAGCGCATCCTCTTTCTCACCAACATCCTCACAAAAACTTTGCTCCTCTCATCGAGCTTGCCTGTGCTCGAGTATATGTTGGCCATGAGAACATATGCCGCAGCACTGCTCACGTCGAGCTCCACCAACGACTCGAAATCCACCTCCCTCACGGCCACATTCTTCCATTTACACACTCCAAGCAGCGTCTTCCAGAGGCATGGATTCAATCACGTTTACTGCCCTGGGTTGCGAGGCCCAGCAGATCCATCATGCACACGTAGTGCTCTTTCCCTGGAGAAATTCCATGCTTGTTGCGCATCACTGTGAAATACTTCCTTGCCTCTTCGACCAGACTGGTATCGCTGTAAGCGCTCAAAACCGACATGAAGGTCTCGGACCCGTCACTACACTGGAAGATGGAGACCATGCCTTTCAAGTGAAACATGGGAGACATGGTGCCCTTTTGGCTCCAGGCCTCTATTCTCTCCAGCATCTCAATACATCATATCCTGCTATCATGGATCCGCCAATAGCCAAGAGAGTTATTACAGGTTGACAATATTTTAAGAATATTCTGGCACAGTTAAGGTTTTAGTGGCAATATTTTTATTTAATAGGTATTTTAAACCAAATTAATAAGTTTAATAATATTTAGATCTGTGTAAACTACCAGTATCTAATCTTAGTGGCAATAGTTGCTATTTAATAGAGGTTTTGTCTTATTTTAAAATTTAATAATTAGTATTTATATTAATTATTTAAGTTAGCATCCTCTAATTTATAATGTATATTTATATTAAATTTTTTATTAGTTTGCTTAAACAAATCTGTAAGGGGACTGGGATGGTAGTGGATATACCTAAAATATGCTTGGATATTCCAGGATATTCTACCATCTAACAGTTGTTATTCATTTAGATTAATCTTATATTTATAATTTATAAACATGTTTATAATTTATAAAATTTCTTAAACCCTTTCTAGTATATTCTTTTTTATTCTATCATCTAATGGTTGATATGCAATAAGGTTAATCTTGTGTTTATAAATTACAAACATGCTTATAATTATAAAGTTTATTTGATCAATTGGATTAATAAGTAAGAATAACACTACTATTAAGCAAACCAAACATTGCTACATGCAACGCATAGCAATTTATTATTACTATCAAATCCCTATTATAAGTAATGCCCTATGTTTTTTAGATATAATTTATAAATAAAAATTTATTTATATTATATTAAATTCGAATACAATACCAATATCTAATTATTTTTTAATGTCATGAAACACCTCATATTCAGACATTACAAGGTGATGAATCTAAATTTTAACATTTGAATCCATCCCAAAAAGCATACAATTACAAAATACATATGCTTGCAAGAGATGAAAGAGTCCCTGCAAGAGGAGTCCATTTCCTTCATCTTGAAACATCTTTCTGGCTTTAGCATGACTTGGATTGGAGTTTTGGGCATTCTTAAGAGCTAGCAGCCATTTATTTTGGTTGCTGGTTAGCATTTGGAGGTGTTTGGCTGGATATTGGGGCATCTCACATTTCTAGTAGGGCATTTGCTGTGAACTAGATGTTTCAGGCTGGTGTGGACTTGACAAGGAAGCAATCTCCACCCTGTGAGTTTGAGTACCTTTCCTAGAGCATGAGGGTGGCTTTTCATGTCTGAGAAGAGAGTTAGATTATCAAATGGCATGAAGGCACGCTCAGATAATGAGGATTCAACGTCTTTAGAGGATTCCAGCTTGGTGGATTTGCATGTGATGGCTCAACAACCTCAAGTTCATATATTCCGAAAGGGGAGCGACTTGCCAACATTTTTTGGCATTGGTGGCATCTCTCCTTCCATCCACATTGAGCACTATTGCTCATCCAACACCATCCTTGATGATGATCACAAGAAGAGGGATTTTCTCCAATCGCTCATCGGCAAAGCAGCAACATAGGTACAGTCCCTCCTTGCAGAAGACAATATGGACTACCAGGTGCTACTAGAATCCTTCAAGGACCACTTCATTGAGGAGAAGCCATTGAATTGCCTGGTCATTGATCTCTTTGCATTTCGGCAAAGTGCTCACAAGTTGGTGCCGGACTACATCACACATTTTCACTCATATTGGAAGTGGTGTTGGGGTCATCAGGTTATCACCCAGGAGCAGCAGGGGATCACAGCCATCATCACCGGTCTTCAGGGAAACTTGCAATAAAAGTTGTTCAAGTGGCAATTTGCTACATGCCATGTTGCATTTGCAACAGCCACAAAGTTGGAGCAGGAACTTCTTGTGGACTTGGGCATTTCACATGTGGAGGAGGACTTGGCATCACCCTCCCTTAAGTCCACATGTTCCACCATCCACTCACATATTCCTGTGATAGTGGTGGAGTGTGTTCCCTTAGCCATCGAGAGTGCACTCACGGAGTTGTGACAATATAAGGAGATCATCTAGTATTAGTAGCAAATGCAAGAGAAGATGCTTAAAGTGCTTTGTGTTTGCCACTTACAACAAGCCAAGAAGCCATAATGGGCTCCAAATCTTGGTATTGCTTCTATTGCAACATCGTGACTTACAACATGAAGAGGTGCTAGAAGCTTCTTCCATAGCTATGGCCACCACACTCTTAGCATGTTTAGGAGCAACCATTCGCTGATAATAGCATTGCAACACAAGGGAAAGATTGTTACCAGTAATAGCTTGAGCAACATGCAATCAAAGATGCACCTTCATCATCTTCCAGTAAAGGGAAGGCTCCAATGGATAAGGTCAATGCAATCAAGATTGTTGAGGAGGAAGTCACAAGGACAACAGCCACAAGAGCATAAAAGAAGAAAGTTGCTCAAGAGGAAATTAATGATGATCCAACTCCTTCAGTGATCACTAATTCAGTAAAAAGGTGGTATGTAAACTCCCATTCATGTCTCTCCTTCCTGGATGTCCTCTGCCTTTCTCTAATAGTTCCCAAGTCCTTGAGAGTGTACTTCAACAGTTGATGGAGATGTCCATCACCTTTTCACTGTGTGAGCATTTATGCACAATTCCCAGCTTTGAACAGCATTTTGAGGATTTTGCAAGGTCTACTAGAGCAACAGCCTCTCTCCCACATGACGTACACATAGTTGACACAGCCTTCTCTTTCAATCCAAATGCATTTTTTGCACCCATAGACTTTGGCAATGGTTCTCCTATCATCAATACTCTTGTCGATTCTAGATTTGGGAGTGATGTGATCTCTTTGGATGCAGCCACAAGAGCAAGTCTTTAGGTCTTTGGAAACACAACTCTAATCCTAAAGATGTTCATGAACCATATTATTGTCCTTGCAAGCATTTGTCACACCATTCAAGTTTATGTTAACAGGGTGGAGTCTCTTTTGGATTTTGTGGTGGTGGACTACCAAAAGTTCAGTTCCACACCTTTGAAGGATTTTCTGATCCTTGGATGAGTTTGGCATGATCAGATTAAAGGCATCACCAACTGGTTGCTTGGCATGATAGAGATTAGTGACAGTCATTAGATTTCTTATCTCTACAATGCCTGCAGACACTCTCTATTAAGAAAGCTTTAAGGATAGCCTCTAGGCCTATCTCAGAGCCAGTCAATATCCTTCGAGCAAGTGAATATCCTTCAAGCCATATTCTTTTCCTCAAACTCACTAACAGTCATCTTTCCTGAGTTGATTGAAGATCCATCATAGCCCGAGTTTAACATGTTCCAATGCAACACTATCATCACAGAGGCTTCCCCAATCTCATTGGAAGAGCCTCCACTTGAAACTCTTGAAGCTGCCCATCACTTTGATCAAATTGAGTGTTTGTTGTGATCATCACTTCTTTTCGAGTGTGGAGTTTATGTGGAGGATTTTCCCTTAGTTGCAGCTGAGTCTCAAAGCCTTCAGTATGGTACTTCAATAAAGCATGTACATCCTATAGTGTTTACTACCTTTGAAACAGGAATGATAATCACAAGCAAGAGCAACTTGGCCTCTTTATTTAAGGACTGGGTGGTGAGTGACCATGTGGTTAGTCCAACCTCTTTATTTGAGGACCAAACTGCTCCTATTTTCATAGATTTCTAGGTACCATCACTTTTGCTATCTTTACACCATGTTGCAGATTTCTAGCTTTCTGACGCAAACAAGCTTCATGCTCATGACATGGAGATCCTTGCCCTTGATAAGCAGCACAAGGCATCAGCTGAGAAACTTCTTGTTCCAAAGCACAAGTTTAAGGTGACCATTGACTCCAAAATTCTCGGTTTAGTCCTCTTTTCTCCCGGGCAGCTTATTCTTCTCATGGAATTCACTCCTTCCAAGTTCTCTCCACAATGGCTTAATTCCTCCTTTATCCAGCGCTAGGTAGAGGGTGGTTCCTATGTGCTTGCAAATGAGGTTGGCCATGTGTTTACACATGCTCACAATCATTACCACCTCAAAACATTCATGCAATGATTTCTTTCCTTTTTCTTTCTTTTTGTTTTTTTTTTATCCACATTCTTTCACCTCTCCCCTTCTATTTTTAGGCTTTGCTACATTGGGCCATGGGTTCTAGCTTGGATTTTAGCCACAAGGTTGTATCAACTCCTTTTGTGTGTGAGCTCTTACAGTTTCTTAGTGAGTCCTTAACTATTTTTAGAATCCATCACCTTCACTTCATCCCACCATTCATCACTTTCATCACACAAAATCACACTCCAAGATCACACAACATTCTCACTACACACCATTATTCATTCTTTGTAATTGATACTTGCATTAGGATTTTAGCAATTTCATCCACTTTCTATCTATGGTACTTGATATGCATTTACATCACTCCACTACAGCTACAAATGTCTTTTGACAATAGCAAAAGTTATCCAAATCTAACATATCATGTACAAGTTATAGCTACAACTTTACATCATTGTGATGTACTAGCACATTTAGAGCTGTTTTTCTTTAAGCCAGCATCATCCAACACATGAAGAGTGCCTAAGCCATTTTCTTAAGCAAGTTGTTAATTGCCAACACTTAAGGCAATTGGAAAGAGCTTGAGTTTGTAATGGAGGGTTTGAGAGCTAGAGTTAGAAATGTTAGAAGATAGCCCTCATCTCTCAATAGTGATTGTCGAAAAAATATAAAATAAAGATTAGGCATGATTAGCCACAAATGTGTAAGTGACTAAATTTTCCATTTTACTTTAGTCACTTAACGATATTTTTTACCATTTAGAGGAGTCTTACTCATAACCTCCATAAGTTTTATTCTGGACTATGCACGTGAATAAAATCTATGCCTTTGAACTTAGTCCAAGTGCTCTATGTGTCTAATCCCATGATAAACATCCCAAAGATATTATAAACCTATCAACCCATTATGCTAAATCCATGTTTATATACCCTTGTCTCATTGGTAGTTCAAGACCACCTATGGCATTGTCCTGTCTCTTAAAGATTGAGCCATCTGTCCATAGGTGGTTATTTTAAGACCACACGTTATTGACCTTAAGAAGCTCAGAGATATAGAGAACACTTTTCCTCAATGTCCCTTCTTTAATCCCCACTAAGTCCCTTTCCATCCACAGCAATGCTCACTAACACCACCACTGGATTAGGGTTTGAGAGCTTGACCACTAAGTCCTAATAACCTTGTAACCATTCCTTTGGTCACTATGTAAAAGGATTGCTCTTCTTCCTTTTCTCAATTCAGGACTTTGGGATAACATTTAGAAACACCATGGCCCAATGTGGGTCTCATGGGTACTCTCCCCACCTTCTACTCTTAGATGCTTTAGCCATGTGGCTAGAGCAAGGTTCTGATAAGCCACACTAGGTATCCAAGTAAGTAGTGCCACCCATACTTAGATTAGGAGCATTAACCATTTAATTTCCTGGGGGAGCTAGAGTTGAGCTTTTGAACACTTCACCAAATTATCCCACTTGTTTGTCCATGTTTGCTTTAGCTTTGGACTTCTCATTGATTATATTATCACCCACCACATAAATATAGCCTTCCTTGATCACCCTTAGAAGCCTTGAACCAAGGAAGGCCTTGGACTCCTTCCTTGGTCTTGGCTAAATTGGCTCCACTGAACCTTCCTTGGTCACCCTTGGAAGCCTTGGACCAAGACCAAGGAAGGCTTTGGACTCTTCATTGGTTATATTATCACCCACCACATAAGTATAGCCTTTCTTGGCTAAATTGGCTCCATTGAAGTCCTCCTTTACTATACTTTTGGAGCTCACCAAACCCCTCAAGGTCTGGGAGATGATTGCTTTGGGCTATCACCCTCAGACTCATACTCGGATTCGGATTCGGTCTAGATTTCAGTCTTGGTCTCGATCTTGGTCTCGGTCCTCATCTCAGACTCCTTCTCGGAATCCATCTCAGACTCCATTTTGGACTCTATCTCGAACTCTATCTCGGACTCTATCTCATACTCTTTCTCGAACTCTATGTCGGACTTCATCTTAAACTCGGTCTTGACACTTCCTGTGTCATGACATTTGCCATATATCGGTCCCTCTTGTGTACTTTTCTAGAGACTCATTCACTGATTGTTTCATATTTGTTCTTCAAACACTTTTTTAAAAGTTCCACTTCCGCTCTTGACTTTCCAAGTTAGAGCTTTTGGTCTAAACATGTTACGCTTGTTAGACTTCTGCTTCAACCACTATCATGTGGCACCCTTTTGGCTCCACTTTGGGGCATAAAGATTTGTGTCTCATAACTCCACCACCCATAAACAAAATTTGATGTCTTCATTGAACATTTAACCATTTTATAAAGTAATCCCTATCATGGATTACCATTTTCATCCTTAGCACAAAGCTAATATTCATCAAGGGTTTGACACTGAAAGTTCACCATGCCTTACTTATCCTCTAAGGAGCATAGTCTTTCCAACTTAAAGTCTCATTAAATCATCAGTGGTAATTCTCTACCTTTGTTCGTTTAGTTTTTGCTAAACCCGTTAAAGACACCTTTTCTATCTCAATATTATTACTTATTCTGGAGTAGTCTTAGCCTCTACCAACATAACAATCATATTCTATAATTTTAATATTGACATCTTAAGTCAATTTCTTAAGTGTGTATGACATCTTGTATTGCATTAGTTATGCAAATACCACTTCTTCATCATAAAAGGTTCTTTACTAAAGGGCACCATCATCCTCTCTTTTCTTTCGTGTCACCCTTAGCACTAAATTCCATTTATCCATAATTCGTGTTAGAGCTATCTATAGCCCTATCATTTGGCTACTTTACCACTCTATTTCTCAGAACTTTCACCTCTACTAAATTAGAGCATTTCGGAATCCCATCCTTAGAAATAAATTTCCCTTCCTACAATCTATTAGCACCCGCCATATGGTGGTTCCTTGCCTAATTCATTATTTGGAATTTCCAATACCCATTTTCGGCCATTAATCTTTTATTCGTATCCTTTGATTATTGCACCAAGCAACATAGGATTACTACCTCCAATCTTGAGATATCTTTTTGGTTCTATAGCAAAGACTTTGTTTTGCTAAACCTAGAGGGTGTTTACTTCTAATAAGTCTTTTTAACATTTTCTATTATGGGCTTTATCTACAACCCTCTACGACCCTCTTATGGGTCCTTCTTTCAAGACTACTTTCTTGGAGTCACAGTACAATTGTATAGTTATAACTCAACTCCCTTAGGTGTCTTTCCCTTTTGGTCACCTTGACCAATTCACATCATTATTAATAGTTCAAATCAGGAACTTTATTTCTTAACATAACAATGATTTTGTCCTTGTTTAGCCATAAGCTCACTTAGTGATTTCACCTTGACACCTTAATAGGTTTATGAATAGGTATTATGTCTTTCAAACCTTTAAGTTGTTGACTATAACCCTGGGAGTATCCCCCACACTTGGAAGTGCACCCAATGTAACCTTTCTGGCCAAGAGTTCATAGCAACTGAGATTGAATGTCCCCATCTCATTCACCACGTCCTTGGTGTTATTTGCACTAGAGTGTTCAAATTAGATATGCCAAACTTTCACACTAAGCAATTTAACCGTGCATCATGATTTAAAGCATCCTCTGCTTAGCAATGTGCTCAAGCCAACCTCCTTTCTAAAAATCCATAACCACCGAAAAATAAGTGTCCTTAGATTTCAATCATCATCATGCTGTAGTGAGTTGGGATTTGAATCCAAGCACTAAAGGATTGGAACTCAAACCCAACCTTCACATATGCATCTATAGACGGTATCATCTAAAATGTTGGCATGACTCCTCATGCTGGTACACCAATTTATACCTAAATTGCGTTATAGATCACAACTTTGGAACCTAGTTCCTTCATGTTATGCGGCAGCTTTGACCATGTGGTCAACATTGGTCAAAGGGAAGCTCAAAGGTATATTAAGGTATGTTAGGGTAAGGGACTTAACCTACCCTAGGGCTTACAGTGGAGCGGTAGTATAATGGAGGTTTTGAGATAGCTTGGGGGTGGTTGGATGGTGAGGAACCTTAAGAGGTGGCATAGCATAGTCTAGGGCAACTAAATCTCTGTCTTTTTACACCGGATTATAACATTGGTATTACAAGAGTTGATTGTGATGGCCGACCAAGTTGAACGCTGGAATCCTATTGTTGATGGTGGTGTTGACAGAGTTGTGGAGATTTGGATCATTCAAAATGTTATTCATGAGCTGCAAGCCCTTAATCAAATCAACAAGAGATGCAAAATGAGATGCATGGCATGATGAATACCATGTGTGAGCTTGTTGAGACACTCAAGGCTGGACCTGGTAATGCTCCAAGTAAGCCTTCCTTGGTAGATTGACTCAAGATTCCAACATTTTTCCAGTGATGGTGGTGTGGACGAGTGTCTCATTTGGCTAGCCAATGTAAAGAAGTTCTTGGCTACTAGAGGAACTTCGGATGTAGAGGCTTTAGTAGCTATTTGTAGCGCATGTGGTTTTGACCCTTTATCCTATGATGATTTACCATAGGATAACACCACAAAGCGGAACTTAAACCCTCCTTATGCCATATGATATATGCCATGTGTCCAAAGGACAGTGGTGCAGAACCCAAGGTTCAGGGCCTTGGGCCACTGAACAAAGGAACGGTGCCAAACTCCCAAGCATGGAGCCAAGGAGTGATGGAACTGGACCACGGAGCAACTCCCAAGCATACAGCCCAAGGAGCAAAGGGACAGAAGCCCGGAGTGATTTGGAATAGTCCTGGAGCAACCAGTATCCCAATACTAAGACCAGCATGCAAAATGGAGCCAAACGGAGTCTGGCGCTATTTCGGCATACCGGTGGCCTAACGCAACGATATGGGTACTCCACCAGCTAGCATGGAATGGAACTTGGGCTTAGACCCAAGTCGGATGTAGAACAAGGATAGGCACGCAAGCGAGAGCTAAATTATGCCTCAGGTTGGTCGGCCATACCCGACCTACCCACTATCCCCACTATACATTTGAAACCTCCCACAGTGCCCCCCCCCCCTGAGGAACACACGCTTTGGGCTTTCACCCCAAGCCTCCCTTAGTATCAGGAGTTAGTCTCTGGGCTCTGGGACAAGCTCGAAACTTACTAAATATGGAATGGTGCTAGATTGTGAATTTGGACACGGGACAAACACCATTGTATTCAAGACAATCTCTATATTTCGTAGATATGCCAAATGAGCAAATCTAGATGCTTTCCATAAATAGCATTTAGGACCGAAATGAGACTAACACAAAGGGCATGATAGTAAGGGTGTTTGGCAGACACGGTAAGCTATCATCCAACAATATTGAGGGACTAATCTCAATACGCGAAGGTTCTTGTCACTAGCCAGTGCAAGACAAGACGAGACAGGAACTCCTTACCGGGCTAAGTATGTTTAGCTAATAACACGTAGGAATTCCGTCCTTATGCTCGCCTGGTCTAAGTATATTCGAAATGCCCAGTTAACTCCACTAGCACAAGAGGGGCTGATAAAGGGTCTAGCAATACCGACCTTTTGCCATCGTGGTAGTAAAGAAAGAGTGTCTGTAAGGACTGGTCGACAAGTAACTTTCGATACTTGAAGTCACATTCGCGACACTCTCCCCCCCTAGGGAAGATCGACGTCCTTGTCGATGCATACTCGAGTCTAGAATACCGCCAAGAAAACAACTCCACAAAAAGTTCATGGTATTCACACTATGTGAGAAATGCACCAACTTAAATGAGTTAGGAGGTAACTGTGAGGCACAAAATCCCTAGGCCCCAAAGTGGAGCTGGAAGGGCGCCATGTGGTAGTGGCCAAAGCGAAAGCCAAACGAGCGTAACACGTTTGGACTAAAAGCTCTGACTTGAAAGGTCGAGAGCGGGAGTGAAACTCCCGACAAAGTGCTCGAGGAACAAGCATGAAGCGAGCAATAAGTGAGGCTCCAAAAAGGGACCTAAAAGGACCAACACCTGACACGTGGAAGTGTCCGAGATGGACCCGAGATGGACCCAAGTTGGAGTCTGAGATGGACCCGAGATGGAGTCCGAGATGGAGTCCAAGATGGACCCGAGATGGAGTCCGAGATGGACCCAAGATGGAGTTCGAGATGGAGTCCAAGATGGAGTCCGAGAAGGACCCCTGATGGAGTCTGAGGTCGAGACCAAGACCGGGACCAAGACCGAGACCGAGACCGAGACCGAGACCGGGACCGAGAAAGAGACCGAGATCAGGACCGAGACCGAGACCGAGCCCGAGGCCGAGGCTGAGACCGAGCCCGAGCCCCAGCCCGAGTCTGAGTCCGAGTCCGAGTCCGAGTCCGAGTTTGAGTTTGAGTCTGAGTTTGAGTTTGAGTTTGAGTCCGAGTCTGAGAGAGTGAAAGCCCAAAGCATTCGTCTCCTAGACCCTGGGGGGTTTGGTGAGCTCCAAAAGTATAGTAAGGGGGAGGACTGCAGTGGAGCTAGTTTAGCCCAGGAAGGCAGTACCCAGTGTTGGGTGATGAGCTACCCACTGGGAAGTCCAAGACTAGGTGAACACGGACCGATAAGCGGGGTAGCTTGGTGAAGTGTTCAAGAGCCGGCTCTAGTTCCCCCGGGAGATCAATTGGCCGATGCTCCCAGTCCAAGTGTGGGTGGCACTACCTACTTGGATACTTGGTGTGGCTCAACGGAACCTCGCTCTAAGCCCATGGCTAGAGCACCTAAAGGCGAAAGGTGGGGAGAGTACCTATGAGGCTTGCGTAAGGCCAAGGTGTTCCAAATTATTGTCCCAAAGTCCCAAATGGTGAAAGGGAAGAGGAGCAGTCCTCTAATGCAGGGACCAAGGATACGGTCACATGGTGAAAAAGTCCCAAAGTATAGTGGGACTTAGAGGTCGGGCCTGCAAGCCTTGATCTAGTGGCAGTATTGGCGAACACGGCCATGGATAAAAAGGGACTTGGTGGGGACTGGAAAAGAGTTGTCGGGGAAGGCTATTCCCCATGTCTGCGGGCATCCTAAGGACGTTAAGGAGTAGATCTAGGATGATCACTCATGGACGGATGGCCAGTTTTTGAGAGACGGGGCTATGATGTAGATGGCGTTAGACCACCGGTGTGACCAAGGTGAATGGGCATGGCTTTAGTGTAACGGGCCGATATGTTGGTGGTGCCTTGGGGTGTCAATCATGAGATTAGACACGTGGAGCACTTGGACCAAGTGCAAAGGTTGAGTGGCATGGATGCCATTCTCGGGGCTAGCAAGCCCCAAGTCCTAATTGGGACTTATGGAGGTTGTGAATGAGACTCCTCTAAGTGGTTGGAGGTGCAATTAAGTGACTAAAGTAAAATGGAAAAATTAGTCACTTACAGTAACCTCTTTGTCTAACACGAATGCGCTACCTACTCAGACACCTTCTGGCCGTCGCCAATAAGGAAATGACCAATGGAGTGTCCCTTGCTACTCTGGGTGTCACCTAGCTTACAAAAGTGTGATATGCCCCTACTTGCAGAATCACCAAGATCATCGTAATTGGAAAAGATAAGATTCACTATTCAACAAAATTCAATAGTCAACGTATCATCAAGAAAATTCAATGATAAAACTTAACTACTGAAGAGTATAGATAGTATGCCAACAACTTACTAAAGATAACTCAAAGAACACAAAGTATCATTGATCAACAAGCACAATGCTCACAAATGTATTACCCAAAAGAAATAACATCCCAATCTATCAAAACTAACCTGAGCAATAATCAACAGAACAGAATAAATGCGGTAAGACCAGCAAACACCCATTCATGCCAACTATCATAGAAGCCAATCTAAATATCAACAATATCAAGGAACCAGAGTTGCTTAAGCAAGCATCAGCAACATCCTAGTGATGTTTCAAACCCAAGAGACCAATCCAAAGCAAACCACAAAGAACATGTGGTAATGCGAAAAGCCAAAAACCATCAAAGAGAATCACTAACTATTATAAAAGATCATCAATCATCCCATTAATAAAGAGATGCATAATCATCATTGAAGAAAGAATCTACCATCCTATAGAATGGCAAATCATTCTATATCAACAATAATCAAGCAAAAATCTTTTGATAAAGATAATCAAGTATCCTTAGATGATAGTCAATCATTACCAATGATTGCTAGATGTAAAAGCCACCTTCAACATCGAAGCTAATTAGCCAAAATGCCTTCCTCAACTACTTTTAATAAATGGAACAATGAGTATAAAAACTCAAAAAACCAAAAGCTCGAAGAAGCCTATAGAGCTATGCATAACAAAGTTATACTCAACAAGTGATCACCAAACGATCCTCCATGAATCCATTTATAGCAAGACATAACTTATTTTATAGCAAGTACAAGAAGAATCACCAATGATCAATATATCCCAACTCAAATCCTATAAGGATTCAAACATTTCAATATTGATCACTATATTTTCCGCTTGTAGAGGTAATATAGCCCATGACTAAATCACTTTTCAAGGAAAAGCCAAAGCTCAACCCTTACTAAATAATTTTGTCTAAAACACAACTAACTCAAACTTGCCACTCAGTTCGTTTGAACATCAATATAGTTGCTAACTAGCAATGCACGAAATGCCAATAGCACAAAGCCATAGCCAAATCATCAACACTATCTTTCATCGAGACTAATGAAACTCAATATCAATCTTCTAGAAAGACATCTTATCTCACTCGAATCTCAACATCAACAATGTTAACGATAAGGCATCACTTCAATGCCATTAACACCATAACAAAGTTAAAAGAAAGCATGAGTGAATCACCACTTAAAACTCCTTAGCAACTAAGCTAACCAAGGTCGAAGATACTTAACTCAGTATCTGAGACTAATCCTTCAGCAAAACTCAGTTACAGATAACACATTATCAAGGAGTGATTCACCACGTCCAAGACTTAATGAAATCCAACACCATGAACTAAACGCAACCAAATGATATCAACAGAAGTAGAGTTGACATGCCAACATGGAAAACCCATGTAAGTTTAACGACACGATCCTCTGCAACACCATCCGGTAAAGCAAGCCCATCATTGCTGAATCATCATCAAGTGAAGTAAGTGTCACAGTCTTTGACAAAATCTACAAGCAATCACTAGTTGCAAAACAACCAACAATCACTTTCCAATTTGCCTTTCACAAGACCCAAACACTAAACTCACGTTATTGAGTCATATACTTGTCTAACATGAACGTAATACCCCAGGTACAAGATAAAGGTTCATGGACAAGCATGAACTAAATGACCACTCGAATCCAACTCAACTGTAATAAGCTCACTAATACATTTAGCCACTAGCTTTGAGCATGCCTTGAAGAGGCTAGCTATGCATAATCAACACTCAGTTAGGTTGAAACTAAAGTGAAGACCATAAGATAGATGGTATACAACCTCCTCATAGATAAAGCTATAATACATGTACCAACATCTCAAACTCAAACAACTAAGTTAAACATCATTATCCTCAGCCAAGGCACAAGACCACCAAGACCAAGTTAGGATTAGTGAGAGCTCACTATTTTCATAGAGTCTAAATAAAATGCAAGGTGCAACCTGCTACCAAGCACAACGCTACAGAAGAAAGGCATAAGAGTCACCTTTCTTAGAAAAGCGCAATGACCACTTTTATATACCAACTCCAGACTTCATCCAACTCAATTGCCTTAGCCCCAAAAGTTAGCATCCTCTTTCAAGTTGCATCATACAAACTACTTACTAAGATCTAAGCCAACCAAAGTCAACTCCAACCTTTTCACTAATTTGTATTGGCTTTATGAAAATGGAAAGGTTTTTGGACAAAGTGATCAATAGATTAGCCATTGGAAAAGCCTAAGAAAATTTGTGGAAAATTTTCCATCCTAGAGAAAGAATGACTCTCAGTCTAGGAATATAAACTTTCAGGACTCAACCACTTCACATAGGTTCACCTTAACATAAAATTCTCATGACCTATAGTATGCTTAAGCATTGAACATTTTTTTTTCCCATACTTCTGACATCCAACACTGACATCCACAAAATGCAAAATGAACATCTAAGACTTGATCACGAAGACCACATCTTCGGATATCTACACTACACTAACACTTTCTTCAACCATTTTCAAGATCCAATGCAAAGCCCAAACATTAACAAGAAAAATGACATAGAAAATCAAGCTTTAAGGAAAATTCCTCATCATTTGAATAACAATGCCACTTCCACTAACACAAGTGCTAGTGATGTTAATGCTTTAACTACACATCTTCTCAATCCAACAATCTACTCCAAGTGCTAACGGATAAACTAACAAGCCATAGCAAGTGAATGTTATAACCCTTTCCAATACCTTATGGGCAAACCCTCAAGGAAACAAGGAACCAACTTAAGTTTAGCATAACAGACCACCATTGAGAATCTAGTCAAAACTACTATAATGTTACTTCGTGCAAGTAGACTAGCTTCACCATCAACCACTTTGGGGGTTAATCATTGTTTAACCAAGAGATTTCGTAAACGTATTACTCATTATCACATGGATATGATATAAGAAATCACAATGTCTTGATCATCAATCAAGCAACACCACGAGCAATGCTTATGTCATTATTTCAAAGGTTTATGTGAATATCAAGTGCCAACTTAATTTGACAAAATGCAGCATAAATGCTAAACTCCAGCAATAGAAATCTACAACACTTAACACCACTAACTTTTTTTCACAACACGGACAAGCTCATAGCGCTTTCTATCTGACCAAACTCAAAACTAATCCAACACCAAACTACTCAAGGAGCAATAGCAAGGTTCTCTAGAAAAGAATTGAGCATTGTAATCCAAGTCTTCAAACAACAAGCCTAGATAAAGTGGTTTAACATTTCACCGCTATCCATCCCACGACTCACTATTTGCAAGACTATCATTTCCAACATGCATCAAGATAGGGACTTTTGATTGCATGATGTGAACACGAGCAATGAGTTAACACCTCGTTGCAAATCATCCCTCAAAGAAGAGAAAATGATTTATGTGTTTGATCCTTTGTCTCTGACAACTCTTTTTTCGGTCTCATCTTTGACTAAACCTCAAGCTTGCGTTCATATTGCCTTCAGTCCAATCCAAGAAAAGTTAATTAGAGAGCATGGCAATCCACTAGTGCCGTGCTAAATAGCTATGGACCACACTCATAGCAAACCTAGGGAAGTTTGTTTTTACCTATGGTACATAGAACAACTCATGGAACCATCGATAGGTTAACATTAATCCTGCCAACCCAAAGCATAACCTTGAGTTGCTAATGTACCTCACTCACGAGCCCAAGTGCAAACTCATATAAATAGTACAACTCTTTCCATCCTATGAGCCCAAGAGCAAGCTCATACAATTAGGGTACAAAAAGGTAACCAAATCCATACTCAAAGTACCAATGTGAAGCCTTTGCACCCAAATGTGTACCCACTTGGATCATCGTTTTCATCTTTGCGTATGCAACGAGATTAGTTGCCCAATCTTATTGGATAATATTCGTGGAAACTCATCCTTTGATACCAAATGTAGCACACATGGTTTTGACCATTTATCCTATGGTGATTTACCATAGGATAACACCACGAAGTGGAACCTAAACCCTCTTTATGCCACATGACATATGCCACGTGTCCAAAGGACAGTGGTGCGGAATCCGAGGTTCAAGGCCTTGGGCCACTGAACAAAAGAATGGTGCCAAACTCCCAAGCATGGAGCCAAGGAGTGACGGAACCAAACCACAGAGCAACTCCCAAGCATACAGCCCAAGGAGCGAAAGGACAAAAGCCCGGAGCGACTTGGAATAGTCTTGGAGTAACCAGCATCCCACTACCAAGACCAGCACGCAAAACGGAGCTAAACGGCGTCTGGCGCTATTTCGGCATACCGGTGGCCTAACGCAAGGATATGGGTACTCCACCAGCTAGCATGAAATGGAACTTGGGCTTAGACCCAAGCCAGATATAGAACAAAGACAGACACGCAAGTGGGAGCTAAATTATGCCTCAGGTTGGTCAACCATGCCCGACTTACCCACTATCCCTACTATACATTTGAAACCCCCCACAACCCCCGCCCCCGCCCCCGCCCCCACCTCCCCTTCCTTGAGGAACACATGCTTTGGGCTTTCACCCCAAGCCTCCCTTAGTATCAGGAGTTAGTCTCTAGGACAAGCTCGAAACCTACTAAATATGGAATGGCGCTAAATTGCAAATTTGGACACGGGATAAAAACCATTATGTTCAAGACAATCTCTACATTCCGTAAATATGCCAAATGAGCAAATCTAGACACTTTCCATAAATAGCATTTGGGACTGAAATGAGACTAACACAAAGGGCATGATAGCGAGGGTGTTTAGCAGACATGGTAAGCTATCATCCAAAAATATTGAGGGACTAATCTCAATACGCGAGGGTTCTTGTCACTAGCCAGTGCAAGACAAAACGAGACGGGAACTCCTTACAGGGCTAAGTATGCTTAGCTAATAACACATAAGAATTCCGTCCTTATGCTCGTTTGGTCTAAGTACATTTGAAATGCCCAGTTAACTTCACTAGCACAAGAGGGGCTGATAAAGGGTCCAGCAATACCAACCTCTTGCCGTCGTGGCAGTAAGGAAAGAGTGTCTGTAAGGATTAGTCAACAGGTAACTTTCGATACCCAAAGTCATATTCGCGACACTATTCCAATAGTTTTGCATGATGCGGGTCTGCGGTGGTGGAATTGGCTTGAGGAGTCTTGTGTTGTGGATAAGAAACCACCTATATCTACCATGGATGAGTTTGAGGCTGTTTTCTATTTACATTTTTCCTCTCACTACGACATGGAGAATGCTCACACAAAACTTTGACATTTCCAGCAAGGGAAAATGATGTTTGGGGACTATATTGAGAAGATTACTCGCTTGATTAGTTGTGTTCCAATGAAGGTTCCAGATCAAAACAAGTCCTACTTTATTGATGGCCTTCATAGTGAGAGCATGCGGTTACACTTGCGTCATTCTCAACCTACAAAGAGTTTAGAGGAGCTTTTTGATATGGCTCGTTGATTTGACAATAACAAACACAAGTCTCACAAGCGTTTGCAGAGTCCTTCTATCAAGAATCATTGTGATAATCGCCGTGGACACAAGGATGGGAATAAGCACCACAAGTTGAAGTCTGTGGTGATTACTTTGGATGTAAAGGGGTCAAAAAAGCAGAAGTTCTTTGTGAAGAATTATAGACAAGGTTGTCATCATTACGGCGAGCTTGGACATTACCACACTTAGGGAGACTTTTTATCTTGTGAATATCTATCATGTGGATCTCATTCTTAGGTGCCATGGTTGGTGAAAGTGGATTTGGAGATAAAGTGGAGTATTAAGCGTGTCTTGCTGGAGTACGGTGGCATTAAAGATGTGTAGTTTAGAGAGGGATTTCAACTTTCAGTTGTTATGCTCTCTACTACATCTTTGAAGCGAGTTTGTTATAATGGAAAAACACTTTGAGTTATTTACTATTTGTTAATGACTTGGGGGACTAAGGCACGTGTGGGGGAGAAGCAGCAATATGGGATATACTTGATGAGTTTTCCAATGTTTTTCCATTTGAACTTCCTCATGGGTTGCCTTCATTATGAGGTGTAGAGCATGGGATTATGTTGGAGCTGGGGACATGGCCAATTTACTGGTGTCCATTTCGGTTAAGTTATGAAGAGGAGCAAAATGTTTAACAACAAATCAAGGAGTTACTTGAGTTTGGATTTATTCAACCAAGTAAGTCTTTATTTGGTGCTCTGGTCTTGCTTGTGAAAAAAAAGGATAGTTCAATACGGATGTGTATTGACTACTGTGCCTTGAACAAAAAAATAGTGAAGGATAAGATGCCAATGCCACGTGTGGATGATATCTTAGATAAGTTTGGTGAAGCACAAGTGTTTACCAAGATTGATTTGAGGAGTGGATATTATTAGATTGCAATGGATGATGCATCTATCTCTAAGATGGCATTCAACACAAACTTTGGGCATTTTGAGTTTACAGTTATGCCATTTGGTTTGATGAATGCACTAGCCACATTTACTTGGTTGATGACAAAGGTATTTGGGTGTTATCTTCATGAGTTTGTGGAGATTTTCTTGGATGATATTTTTGTTTTCAGCAAGAATATGGAAGAGTATAAGGTGCATTTGTGCAATGTTCTTTTGTTACTTTGTGACAACAAACTTCATATGAAGAAAAGCAAATGTGAGTTTGCAAAATCAGAGATGGAATATCTAAGCCATATTGTGATATCTAAGGGTGTCAAGACGGATCCAAGAAAGGTGGTTGTGGTGGAGAATTGGCCTACACAAACTTCAGTGGCTGAGTTATGCAGTTTTTTTGGTATAGATAGTTACTACCGACATTTCCAGCATAAGTTTGCGGAGGTGGCTATTCCCTTAACATAGTTGTTGGGCAAAAATGTACCATTTGAGTGGAAGATGCCACAAGATGAGAGTTTTGTAGTGCTAAAACGATTGTTGAGCCAGGCTCTGATGCTTCATATTGCTAATCTATCAAAACTTTACGAGGTGACATGTGATGCAAGTGGTTATGCACTGGGAGGAGTTCTTATGCAAAAGGGACAACCTATTGCATATGAGAGTCAAACTTTGAATTCCACATAGTAACACTATTCCATATATGAGCAAGTTACTCTCTATTGTTCATGCTTTGTGAACGTGGCAACACTATCTTTATGGTGCAGTGTTTCTAGTGTTGACGGATCATAAATCACTTACGTATCTTTTCACACAGGAGTTGAACACTAGGCAAGTTCATTAAATGGTTAAACTCATGGAGTTTAGGGAGTTTCCTATTGAGCATCATCCGGGAAAATTGAATGTGGTGGTAGATGCTTTATCTCGTGTTCGTCATGTGACGGTGTTACAAACACGGTTTTGTCATCATTTGAGTAAAATGGTTAGCGAGTTTGGGCAATTGATTAAGCGTGCTCAGGCTCAGAATGCTGAGGTGGCCTCTTTGCGAGACCAAATGGAAGCCCCTTTCTCATTGGTGGATGGGATTCTCCACTACAATGGCTGTGTCTATTTGCCACGGGTGGATGTGTTAATTACTCAAGTTTTATTCCACTATCATAATCGTCTAGAGGCCAGACATTTTAGGGGGAAGAAGACATATGAGTTGATTAAGCATAATTTTTATTGGAGGAATATGAAAGTTGATATCCTTAAGTATTGTAAATCATGTGAGCTCTGTCAGTGGGTTAAGGTGCCACGAGAGAAGCCGGGGGGACTTTTGCAACCTTTACTTATTCCTTAGAGCTGTTAGTGTAATATCTCTATGGACTTCATCATTTGTTTACCATGAACATAGAGGCAAAAGGAGTAAATATGGGTTATAATGGATTGATTGACAAAGTATGTGTGGTTGTTAGCTCTTCGGAAGACTGTCATTGCCTCAGACTTGGCTATAGTCTACTTGGAGAAGGTTTTTCTTGATTTTAGTTTGCTATAAGACATCATTAGTGATCGAGATTCAAAGTTTACAAATGGATTTTGGAAGAGCTTTCTGAAGGCTATATAAATGACTTTGAAACTCTCAAGTGGAGATCATCCTCAGACAGATGGGCAAACTGAGTGTGTGAATTAGGTGGTGGAGGATATGCTACATTATAGTGTTGGCCAAAGGCAAGGATAGTGGGATTTATATCTTCCGTTGGTGCAATTTGCTTATAACAATAGCCAACACAGTGGAATGAAGCTAAATCCTTACTTTGTTATATTTGGAAGGCATCCCTGAATAGTGGTGGAGTTAAGATTGCATTTGAGTAAGGACGTTCAAGATAAGCTTAATTCTGAGGCGATTGATCTAGCCATAAAACTTAATGAGATTTTGGAGATGTGCAAATGGAATTTACAAGTAGCTTAGGATAAAGCGGAAAAGTTTGCTAATGAGCATTGCCAATTCTGGGAATATAACATGGGTGATCTTGTCTTTGTATGAGTGATTTTTCTGTCAAATGAGCAGCGAAACACCTTAGTGCCTTTATGAACAGGGAAGAGTGATAAACTTTTCTATTGATATGCTGGTCCATATAAAGTGTTGGAGCGCATTGGTAAAGCGGCTTATCGGGTGTGGCTACTAGCTGGGGTGAAATTTCATCTGGTATTTTATCTTAGTTAGTTAAAAGGTGTACTATTTTGAAGTGACAGGTTGTAACGGTCATCACCCTTTTTGGGGAACCCTACTCAAGCTTCTAGTCCATCTTCCACAGCTGTATACATCAAGAAAGCATTGGGTTTGTCCTTGGGACAAGAACTTTGTTGGGGGGAAGAATTGTTAGGCACTAACTTTGACCACGTGGTTAACATCAGTCAAAGGGAGGCTTAAGGGTATATTAAGGCATGTTAGGGTAAAGGGTTTAACTTACCTTAGGGCTCACAATGGAGCGGCAGCACAATGGAGCTTTTGAGGTAGCTTAGGGGTGGTTGGGTGGTGAGGAACCTCAAGAGATGGTGTAGTATAATCTAGGGTGACTAGATCTTTGTCTTTTTGCGCTGGATCATAACACTCTAAGCTTCCAAGTCTTCTCACTTGACAAGCTAATTAATTAACATATAATTGTGTATGGGCTCCTCTATGCTTGGCCTTATGGGCCACTCCTTTTGAAGTCCTTCAATTAGGGTCTTTGTTTCTCTGACTTGCCATTTTTACTTAGCAAGTCATATGACTAGTGTAAGATGGTTTTATGCATAAGCGTGAAAGTCCTCAAATATTAACGTTTGTTCAAAGCCACCTTTTTAAACACTTGGGAATTACTTCCCCAACCTTGATAGCCTCGCCTTATGGCAAGCTTCAAGGTCACGCTTCTACTACACCACTTTGATGTTGTGAATTTTTATAAACCATTTACACTTGTCTTTCTAGGTAGTAACCTACCCAGAAAATTCTTTGGGAACATTGAAGGGACTCTATCCCTTAGTTTGCCAAAACTTCTCATTTCACAAGCTTTTTAACTGCCATATAGTTTAATATAGGCAATTCCATACTTTAAATTCACAATAGTATTATGGTTGTTAATAGCAACACTTTCGAGCACTTGCTTGATTCCCCATTCCTAACTTGCATAACTACCCTTGGCTATGTTTTTCAATTCTTATAGTTTGGTCTTATCTCTTTATTACCTACTTTTGGCTTTGTACGTTCCTTTCGGTTATTCCCCTCTTGATCAGGAGGTTAGTTTTGCACTTTTTACTATGCTTTAGCAAGTATTCTTAGGGATGAACTTACTCAATGATCTAGGGAGTGATTCTTCAATTTGGATATATTCATCTTATAATCTCATACATCAGGATTAATATTACTATTCATGGGCCTTTGTATGCCCGTCACTAACCTTGCCAAAATCCTTCTAACTTTGTCCAATTCAGATAGACAAACTTCTTTTATCTCCGCAACTTTGGACCTTGAATAACATTTTTTATCCATCATTTGTTAAGGATTTATTCTTTTGGGCCTTATCTAATGCCCTTATAATACCAAACACCATTTCTAGGTGTTTGAGAGTGTTTAGGTGTTCTAATTATGGCCTTTTTTGATAATGAGTATTTTCTTTTACATTATTGACTCATTATATTGCAACATAAGCAAATTTATCCTTTAAGGGATATATCTAACCTCCTTCTTATCCCAATAAGAAGGCTTAGGAAGTTAATTTCCACAAATCCAGTCAATTAGGCCATACCTTTTGTTTAGTTACCTTATATTCGTCAAGTCTTACAACTCATTATTAGTGATTCCATACTTCCATCTTTATTTGGGTCAATGCACTAGAGTCACATGCCTTCCAACTTAAGTTATGTCAATCCCATTTCCATTGGGATTCTTTTAGTAAAAAGTTCTTATGAACCCATCAACTTGACTTCAAAGCATCATCTTTTAAAACATTTGGGGTCTCCACCCTATTAGCTCCATGAGCCTACTTTCAAGACACTTTCCACATATGTCTAAGTTCATCAAAACCAAAGTAGTTCTTTCTTATACCAACTATTGGTTAGCACTGGTTTATAGTGTTCACCTACAGTTTTTTATCAAAGTTGTTATCTTCTATAAACACCTTTTCACGATTTTAGTATAACATTTTTCGCCATCAATAAAATGCCCATTGTTCTCATACTTGGATCTTATAATCCTCTTAGTCTTCCGTAAGGTACAACACACCTTCATCCAAATGGGATTCCTTCAAGCCTTTGGGACCATCTCTTGACTCTAATGGGTCATCTAGGTTTTGGACTTTATTAATCTGATGTCCTATAAGGTCTTAGTTTCTTGGCTACTTTTGAAGTGCCATCACACTTAAATATAACTTCTTGTATTCACATTTTATTTATAAAGACCATCTTTGCAAGTGTTACTCTGACATTTGCTTATCCTTTATTTTACATGGGCTGTTTTTACACCTTAGACTATTTTCCCATATGATAAAAACATCAACTTATCCTTTGATTACACCTTGCAATTCCAACTTTTATTAAAGGTAGCCTTAGTTACCATTTCAAGGACACATGTCCTCATCTATATTTGCCCTCTTATGGTCATTAACTCTACTCCTTGTTGAGCCTATGCCTACTGCTCGATGCCATTCCACGAACCCTAGGTGATCCCGTGCTCTAAAGCGTCATCTTCACTTCGCCATAGCTAAATAAGAAAACCCTTTTGCGCGGGGAAAGCCCCGACCGTACACAAGGGATCCTGGTTTTCCGTACCACAAGGGTAACTTTGTTTTTTACATTGCATTGTTCTCTCTTATTCCTCACACACTAGCTGGGGAGCTATCAAAGCCCTTTCTCACAATCACAGGAGGTTCCTAGATATCACCAAGAATGAGAAAAAAAAATCTGGCCATCAAAAAACATCAATTCATAAGCACCATCCTCAACTATATGAGGATAATCTTCTAACTCCTTTATTGTCTCAGAGTTTCTTTCTTGTAATCCCAACTATAATTGTTTACCATAATCATATTAGTTAGTTTACTAACTCAAACGTTTATATAAATCACATCCTCAACTCTATGAGGAAAACCTTCTATTGTTCCCAAGATCCAAAGTCATTCCTTTATTGGCCCCTTTCTATCCACCACATTGCCAATATGTTCACGTATGAACCAAAGTGGAGAGTCATGCTCTCTCAACATGCTACTCCTCGAGGATAGGCCCACTCTTGGGACTTTCTGATGCCAATACAAATGGTATACTTCATCATTAATAAAAGTCGAACTAAGGAAAAATTTTAATACCAAGTTATAAGTGACTAAATTTTCTATTCTACTTTAGTCATTTAACCACACTTTTTGACCATTTAGAGAAGTCTTACTCACAACCTCCATAAGTTTTATTCCAAACTTGGGGACATGCTAACCCTATGAATGGCATCTATGCCATTTAGACTTTGCACTTGGTCCAAATGCTCCATATATCCAATCCTATAACAGACACCTCAAAGGTGCTACTAACCTATCAGCCCATTACACTAAGGCCATATCTATATACCTTTATCTCATTAGTAGTCTAAAAGCATCTATGCTATAGTCCAGTCTTTCAAAAATTAGGCCATCTGTCCATAGGTGGTCATCTCAGAACCACGCCTTAATGTCTTTAAAAAGTTTGGAGATATAGAGAACACCATTCCCCAATGTCCCTTCTTTAGTCCCCACCAAGTCCCTCTCCATCCACGGCCATACTCACCAACACTGCCCCTGGGTCAAGGCTCGGGGGCCCAACCACTAAATCCCACTGACTTTTAAGACTTCCTTATCACATGACTATGCCTTTAGTCACTATGCAAGAGGATTGTTCTTCTTCCTTTCCACAATCTAGGATTTTAAGACAACATTTTAAAACACTAGTGGCCCTATATAGGCCTCATGAGTACTGCCCCCACCTTCCACCCTTAGATGCCCTAGCTATGTGGCTAAACCAAGATTCTGATGAGCCATGCTAGGTATCCAAATAGGTAGTGCCCCTCACTCACACTTACATTCAATCTCCTGAGGGAGTTAGAGTCAGGCTTTTGAATACTTCACTAAGTTACCCCACTTGTTCATCCATGTTCACTCAAACCTTGGACTCTTCAATGGTTATAATATCACCCACCACATGAGTATAAATTTTTTTGGTCACACTAGCCTTTTTTATCCAAACTGGCTTTATTGGAGTCCTCCCCCTACTATACTTTTGGAACTCACCAATCCCCTCGGGGTTTAGGAGATGATTGCTTTGGGCTTTCACCCTCGGACTCAGATTTGGACTCGAATTCAGACTCGGACTTAGTCTCGGTCTCGATCTCAGTCTCGGTCCCAATCCTAGTCTTAGTCCCCATCTCAGACTCCTTCTTGGACTCTATCTCGGACTCCATCTTGGTCTCGGTCTCGGTCTCAGTCTTGGTCTTGGTCTCAGTCTCCTTCTTGGACTCCATCTCGGACTCCATTTTGGACTCCATCTCAAACTCCTTCTCGGACTCTATTTCGGATTCCATCTTAGACTTCATCTTAGACTCCTCCTTGGACTCCATTTCAGACTCCATCTCGGACTTGGTCCTGACACTTCCCTGTATCATGACACCTGTCATGTGTTGGTCCCTCTTATGTCCTTTTTTAGAGACTTGTTCATTGATTGTTTCATACTCATTTCTCGAGCACTTCTTTAGGAGTTCCACTCCCACTCTCGACTTTCTGAGTTAAAGCTTTTGGTCCAAACATGTTATACTTGTTGAACTTCTATTTCAACCACTACCATGTGGCACACTTTTGGCTTTAGTTTGGAACATAGGGATTTGTGTCTTACAAAATGGTCATTAGGATCAATCCTCACAAAGTAAAGAAGGTTGTTCTTAAAACAATATTAAGAATGTAAATGCTGAAATAGCAAGTCATTAGTAAATGATGCAAGATTCTCAAACCCATCATAAAGGCTTCGGATCCATAACTTAATCATTTAAGCCTCATAAACCTTGTTAAAAGAAAGTAAATCTAGCTTCACACCTTATAGATATTGAACATCAAATACAATAATTGCCAATAGTATGGAATTGTCATCTGGAAAATCTAATAATGCTTGAATCATAGACTCATCAAGAATATGAGAAGATAGCAAAGTAGAGAGAGGAGCTTGAGAAAGGCATCAACATCAATTATATAACTCCTTATATAATAAACTACCACCAAGTCATATATCTAAAGTTTTAAAATCCATTAAGTTATATGACCAACCAAGTATTTCCCCTTCAATAGTGAAATAACTATAGCATAATCACCTTTTAATAATATTTGATAAGTACACATGAAGGTTAGAGTAGTTCACTTTAAGTAAGAAAAGATAATTGATAATGTAGAGCTACGATGGAAATCCTCCACTCCCGAGGCTGCCACCATGAAGTAAATCAAGAATATTGGGACTTTGGGATCTATAAATGCTCGTTCACAATCCTCAAACTAGGTAAAATACAATATAGATAACTTTAGCAACACTTGCAATGGTGCAATATGATCAGAAAGATGAACAATAATACAACTAAGATATTGCACCTTGCCAAGGAAACATCATACATCATTTACACACTTTATAATAGGGAACTTCATAATAATCATAAGTTTGTCAAAATCAACTTGCAAACCTTCATGAGAAATGCAATACTAATGATAAGTTGTATTTTTGAACCCAACACTTTGATCACTTTAATTTCAAATAAACTTTTTATAATTGATCTAACACCTTGCAAATATCATATACATGCTCTTTTTATATCCCCTTAGAGTGGATCAAGACATCAGCAATGAAGTTAGTAGTCATTTTTGGCATATCACAAAAAACTTTATCCATCATCTACTGAAAAGTTGTTAAAACATTATTCAACCCTAACAGCATCACTAAAAACTTGTATAAATGAAATGATGTATGGAAAGCAATCTTAGAAACATCCTCCTTGGCCATTGGAACTTGTCAGTATCCAAAAGCAAAATCCAACTTGGTGAACTAATAGTTTTGCCCTAAATAGTTAAAAGATTAGTAATGTAGGGAAAATAGTACATATCTAAAATTGTCATATCATTTAATAGATAATAGTCAATGTAGAAATGAATACTTCTATCAAGCCTGAAAGAGTCTTATTTATAATTTCTATAAGTCTTCATCCTAACTTAAGGTACTTATAACCTCTAGAAGTGATCTCAAAGCCATACTAGCTTTGCACTTGCATGTGTTTAATCTCATTTCAAACACCTAAAGGTACCATGGGCATAACAACCTTTTATATTAATGTCATGTCCCTTCTCACTATTTTATTAATAATCTAAAACCACATGTACCACAATCTTATCTCTCTAAAACTAGATCATCCATCCATGAATGTTCATCCTATGACTACTCCTTAACATTTATAAAATGCCCCAAAACATGGGGGAACACCATTTCTAATATCCCTTCTTTAATCATTACGAAATCCTTCTCCTTCCATGATAGTGTTTGCGAACACTACTGCTAGAAAAGTGCCCAAAAGCCTGTCCACTAAGTCCCATTAACCCTTAGGACTTTTTCACTATATAACTATACCCTTGATTAGTAAGCAAGAGGACTATTCCTTTTCAATTCTACCGTTAAGGACTTTGGAATAACATTTTGAAACACCACGGCTCAATACAAGCTTTATGAGTACTCTCCTCACCTTTCTTGACCAAGGTGGCCAACCATGTGGCTTCAATTAACCATCCCAAGTATTCAAGTAGGTAGTGCTAGCTACACTTGGATTGGGAGCATTAACCATTTAAGTTGACTTTTGAACACTTTACTAAGTTATTTGACTTTTCCATTTATGTTCACGTTAACTTCAAACTCCCCAATATTCATATTATCACCCATTACATAGGCATAACCTTCTTTAGTTACACTAGCCTTCACTAGCCATATTGATTCCCTAGAAGTCCTCCCCTTTACTATCTCATAAGTACTTATCAAACCCCTTAAAGTTTGGGATACAATCACTTTGGGCTTTCACCCCACGTTCATATTTATCTGGCCTCGGATATATTAGGCCTTGGACTTGATCTCGGCCTCAATTTTGGCCTCGATCTCAAACTCAATTTCAAACTTAATCTTGGACTTGGTTTTGATACTTTCATGTGTCACACTTGCCATATGTTAGTCATTCTTTTGTTCCTTTTTAAAGACTTTCTTATCAATTGTTTCATGTCTATTCCTTAATGTAAGTGATTAAATTTTCTATTCTACTTTAGTCATTTAACCACACTTTTAACCACTTGAAGGAGTTTTACTCACAACCTCTATAAGTTTTTATCCCAACTTGGAGTATTTACAAAGTCCCTAAAAGTGAATTCAAAGCCACACCGACTTCACATTTAGTCCAAGTGTTATCTAAGTCCCATCTTGGACACCCAAAGGTACCATAGACATCCTACCCTTTTACAATAAAGCCATGTTTATTTTTACTGTTTTATTAGTAGTCCAATATCATCTTTACCATAGTTGCATCTCTCTAAGACTAAACCATCCATCTATAAGTGGTCACTATATGACCATTCTTTAGCATTTTTAGGATGCCTTAAGACATGAACACTATCCCCTAATATCCCTTCTTCAGTTCTTAATCTGTCCACAACAATGCTTGCCAACATCACTATTAGGTCAGGGCCCACAAGCCCATTCATTAAATCCTACTAACCTCTAGGACTTCAACTATACCTTTAGTTATTAATCAAGAGGGTCACTCTTCTTCTTCACTGTTAGATATTTTGGGATGACATCTTGAAATACCACAACCCAACACAAGCCTTATAGATGCTGTCCCCACCTTTCACCACTAGGGTGCTCTAGCCATGTAATTAGATTGAGGTTTCTGTAAGCGACTAAATTTTCCATTCTACTTTAGTCACTTAACCACACCTCTGACCACTTGGAGGAGTCTCATTCACCACCTCCATAAGTCCAATCCAGGACTTGGGACTTGCTAGCCCCGAGAATGGCATCCATGCCACTTAACTTTTGCACTTGGTCCATGTGCTCCACGTGTCCGATCCCATGACCGACACTCAAAGGTACCACCGACATAGCAGCCCATCACGCTAAGGCCATGCCCAATCACCTTTGCCACACTGGTAGTCCAATACCACTTGCATCACCGTCTTGGCTCTCCAAGACTAGGCGAACCATCCGTGAGTGGTCATCTCAGATCCACTCCTTAGCATCCTTAGGATGCCCACCAACAAGGGGAATAACCTTCCCCAATATCCCTCTGTCAGTTCCCACTAAGTCCCTTTTTGCCCCTGGCCGTGTTTGCCAACACTGCCACTGGATCGAGACCCACAGGCCCGACCACTAAGTCCCACGGTCCTCTGGGACTTCCTCACCACACGACTGTGTCCTTGGTCACTGCCCCAGAGGACTGTTCCTCTTCCTTTCCACAGTCTGGGCCTTCGGGACAACATTTCGGACCACCGTGGCCTTACGCGAGCCACCTGGGTACTCTCCTCGCCTTTCACCTTTAAGTGCTCTAGCCATGGGCTTAGAGCGGGTTCCGTTGAGCCACACCAGGTATCCAAGTAGGTAGTGCCACCCACACTTGGACTGGGAGCATCGGCCAGTCGATCTCCCGGGGGAACTAGAGCCGGCTCTTGAACACTTCACCAAGCTACCCCGCTTGTCGGTCCATGTTCACTCTAGTCTTGGACTTCCCAGTGGGCAGCTCATCACCCAACACTGGGTCCGGCCTTCCTAGGCCAAACTGGCCTTTCCTGGCCAAACTGGCTCCACTGCAGTCCTCCCCCTACTATACTTTTGGAGCTCACCAAACCCCCCAGGGTCTGGGAGACGAACGCTTTGGGCTTTCACCCTCTCAGGCTCCGGACTCGGACTCGGACTCGGACTCGGACTCGGACTCGGACTCGGACTCGGACTCGGACTCGGACTCGGGCTCGGTCTCGGCCTCGGCCTCGGTCTCGGTCTCGGTCCCGATCTCGGTCTCGGTCTCGGTCCCGGTCTCGGTCTCGACTTCGGACTCCATCTCGGACTCCATCTCGGACTCCATCTCGGACTCCATCTCGGACTCCATCTCGGACTCCATCTCGGACTCCATCTCGGGTCCATCTCGGACTCCATCTCGGACTCCATCTCGGACTCCATCTCGGACTCCATCTCGGGTCCATCTCGGACTCCATTTCGGGTCCATCTCGGACTCCATCTCGGACTCCATCTCGGGTCCATCTCGGACTCCATTTCGGACTCCATTTCGGGTCCATCTCGGACTCCATTTCGGACTCCAACTCGGGTCCATCTCGGACTCCACTTCGGACTCCAACTCGGGTCCATCTCGGACTCCACTTCGGACTCCAACTCGGGTCCGTCTCGGACTCCACTTCGGACTCCAACTCGGGTCCCTCTCGGACTCCCACGTGTCATGTGTTGGCCCTTTTGGGTCCCTTTTTGGAGCCTCGCCTTTTGCTCGCTTCGTGCTCGTTCCTCGAGCACTTCGTTGGGAGTTCCACTCCCGCTCTTGACTTTTCAAGTCGGAGCTTTTGGTCCAAACGTGTTACGCTCGTTTGGCTCTCGCTTCGGCCACTACCAGGTGGCGCCCTTCCAGCTCCACTTTGGGGCCTAGGGATTTTGTGTCTCACAGTTTCAATGAGTTATATAATGTATCCAAGTAAGTAGTGCCACCCATATTTGGATTAAGAGCATTAACCATTTAATCTCCTAAAAGAACTAAATCAAACTTTTGAATACTTCATTAAATCACCCCACTTGTCCATCTATATTCACTTTAAACTTGGACTCTCTAATGTTCATATTATCACCCATTATATAAGCATAGCATTTTTGTTATCACACTAACCTTCTCTAGCCATATTAGTTCCCCTAGAGTACTCTTTCTTACAATCCTATAGGGGCCTACTATATTCTTGGGGCTTTGGGAAAATATTAGTTTGGGTTTTCACCTCTTAGACTTAAACTTTGATTTAGACTTTGGTCTTGATCTCATACCTAATCTTGGTCTCGGACTTAATCTCTGTCTTGGTGTTACAAATATAATTGTGGGTATCGAAAGTTACTTATTGGTGAGTCTTTTTGGATATTCTTCTTTTATTATCATGACAGTAGGTGATCGGTATTGTTAAACCCTTTATCAGTCCCTGTTATGCTAGTGGAGTTAATTAGGCACTATATCACTCCATGCTCCTATCCTTTTATTCCTTAGGTTGTATGCATGAGAGTTATTTTATGTTATAATTCCTTTGCTCCTTGGTTGTATATTTGGGAGTTTGGCTTTATCCATTCATTTAGTGGCCCAAGGCCCTAAAAATTAGGTTCCACTTTGCTACCCTTGACCTACACATCCAAGGGTTACCCACTCTATAGTTATCTTATTTTAAATTATCATAAGGTAAAAGGTGAAAACCATGTATGCTACACTTAAATTCCATCTCAAACTCCATCTTAGACTTGATCTAAGACTCAGTCTCGGTCTTAGTCTTGGTCTTAGTCTCAATACTTGCCATGTATCTGTTCTTCTTTTATTATCGCGAATGTGACTTCGAGTATCAAAAGATATTTGTCAGCTAGTCCTTACGGACACTCTTTCTTTACTGCCATGACAGCAAAAGGTCAGTACTATTGGTTCCCTTTAGTAGCCCCTCTTGTCCAAGTGTTAGTTTACTAGGCTTAGCATCTATACTTAGCCAAATGAATATAAGGTAGGAACTCCTTTGTGTTTTTAGTTGAGCATTCTTGGACTGGTTCTTAGTTCTCTTTTGCTCTGTCTTGCACTAGCTTGGCAAGAACTTTTACGTATTGATACTAGTCCCTCAATATCGCCAGATGATAGCTTACCGTGTTTCCCAAACACCCTTGCTATCATGCCCTTTGTGTTAATCTTAATTTGGTCCCAAATGCTATTTATGGAAAGTGTTTAGATTCACTCATTTGGCATATCTACGGAATGTAAAGATCGGCTTAAACACAATGGTGTTCATCCCATGTCCAAATTCACAATCTAGAAATATTTCATATTTAGTAAGTTTTGAGTTTGTCCCAAAGATTAACTCTTGGTACTAAGGGAAGCTTGGGGTGAAAGCCCAAAGCATGTGTTCCTCAGGGGGTTATAGTGGTTGGATTGCATGTTTGACCACTTGAGATATTAGTTTGGCTCGTGTTGCGGTGGGGTACCCTCCTCGCATTAGGTCATTGGTATGCTAAAATTGTGCTAGATACTGTTTGACACTATTTTGCATGTAGGTGTTGGATACGGGGAGCTGGTGCTCGTGGGATTGTATTGAATCCTCGTTTCGTAGTGCAACGGGCTTGGAGTTCGGCTCCAAATTCAGGTGCATTACATGTAGTATCAGAGAAAATGGCACGGATTCAATTCCCATTAATTAATGACTACCTAAAAAATATAATATACCCTTGAGTAAAGTATATTCCTACCCCTAAAATTTGAAATCGTACATATTGGGCATCTATGCGTATGTCTTTCCTCTTGTGTGGAGTATCTATGGATAAAGGTATCCACCGTGGGACTACGGTACGGGTGGATGATTAGTTGCCTCTCTGGAATAACTAATCTACACAATAGAAAGATTGGTAAATTTAGTGGGGAAATGGAAGTGTTGGTTCCCTTAGGTTCAATAGGGGTTGTTAGTCAATAGTCAATGAGGACATTGACATCTTTGAAAGGGGGCTGAGTAATCTATATGATTTTGGGATGAGATTTAGATATACTGATCACTGTGGATCCTTGGAACTTTGGGGGATAAATAGGGATAAAATAGCCACTAAAGGCTCTCTCATCAAACAATTGCCCCTTTTCCAATTGGTTAAAGAGAGAAAGATAAAATGTGCTTCAAAAAGCAACTAAGAAAGGATATCAGACCTTTTGGGTTCAAGTGATGGAAACTGAGGGTGTGGGTGACTTAGATCGAATTCCTACCCCTAAAATTTGAAATTATACGTATTGGGCATCCATATATACGTCATTCCTCTTGTGTGGAGTATCCATAGATGAAGGTATCCACTGTGGGACTACGGTACGGATGGATGATTAGTTGCCTCACATAAAATAGCTAATCTGCACAATAAAAGGATTGGTAAATTCAATGTGAAAATGGAGGTGCTGGTTCCCTTTGGCTCAATAGGGGTTATTAGTCAATAGTCAATGAGAACATTGACATCTCTGAAGGGGGGGTGAGTGTAGTGCATGTGATTATAGGATGAGATTTAGATATATTGTCACCGTGAAACCTTGGAACCTTGGGGGACAAATGGCGATAAAATAGTCACTAAGAGCTCTCTCATCAAGCAATTGCCCCTTTTCCAATTGGCTTAAGGGGAGAAAGATAAAATGCGCTACAAAAAGCAACTAAGAAAGGATGTCAAACCTTTTGGGTTCAAGTGATGGAAGCTGAGGGTGTGGGTGACTCAGATTGAATTGGTGACAGAGTTGATCCTGTATCAAAGAAGATATTAGAGTTTTTGGCGCGGAATCAGGATATCTTCCTGAAGGATTTGCCGCTAAAGCTACCTTATTCTAAGTTTTAAACCACCTACAAAAGCTCTACATCGTTTGAAAATCAAGGAGATGGCTGAACTTAAGAAGCAACTCATGGAGCTTCTTGACAAAGGTCATATCTAACCAAACAAGTCACCTTAAGGAGCACCAGTCCTTTTTGTTATGAAAAAGGATGGAACCATGAGGATGTATATTGACTATCGGGCACTCAATTGTGAGACACAAAATCCCTAGGCCCCAAAGTGGAGTCGGAAGGATGCCACGTGGTAGTGGCCAAAGAGAAAGCCAAACGAGTGTAACACATTTGGACTAAAAGCTCCAACTAGAAAGGTTGAGAGTGAAAGTGGAACTCCCAATGAAGTGCTCAAGGAACAAGCACGAAGCAAGCAATAAGTGAGTCCGAGATGGACCTGAGATGGAGTCCAAGATAGAGTTCGAGATGGACCCGAGACTGAGTCCGAGATGGACCTGAGATGGAGTCCAAGATGGAGTCCGAGATGGACCCCGAGATGGAACTGAGACTAAGACTGAGACTGAGACCGAGTTTGAAACCGGGATCGAGAGTGAGTCCAAGTCCGAGTCCGAGTCCGAATACTAATACAGGCAGTTGGGTGAAAGCCCAAAGCGATCATCCCCCGGGCAGGAGGGGGGGGGGGGGGCTGTGGGATGTGGGGGGTTCCAAAAGTATAGTAGGGAGAGTGTGGGGGTTGGATCCCAATGGAGCCAATTTGGCCAGGAAATGCTAGTTTGGCCCAAGAAGGCTGTGCCCAGGTGCTAGGTGATGGGATAACCATTGGGAAGTCTAAAGCTAGAGTGAATACGAACCGACAAACAGGGTAGCTTGGTGAAGTGTTCAAGAGCTGGCTCTAGTTCCCCCAGGAGATCGAATGGTCAATGCTCCCAGTCTAAGTATGGGCACTACCTACTTGGATACCTGGCATGGCTCAACGGAACCTCACTCTAAGCCCATGGCTAGAGCACCCAAAGGCAGAAGGCGGGGAGAGTACCTATGAGGCCTGCATAAGGCCACAGTGTTCCAAAATATTGTCCCAAAGTCCTAGATTGTGGAAAGGAGGAGGAGTAGCCCTCTGGTGTGGTGACCAAGGACACAATCACATGGTGAGGAAGTCCCAGAGGACAGTGGGACTTAGTGGTTGGGCCTGTAGGCCTTGATTCAGCGGCAGTGTTGGTGAACACAGCCATGGACAAAAAGGGACTCGGTGGGGACCGGAAAGGAGATATTGGGGAAGGCTATTCCCTGTATCTGCGGCATCCTAAGGATGCTATGGAGTGGATCTGGGATGACCACTCATGGATAGATGGCCCAGTCTTTGAGAGACGGGATTGCAATGTAGGTGGTGTTGGATCACTGATATGACCAAGGTGAATGGGCATGGTCCAACGTAACGGGCTGGTATCTCCGTGGTACCTTGGGGTGTCGGTTATGGGATCGGACACGTGGAGCACTTGGACCAAGTGCAAAGGTTGAGTGGCATGGATGTCATTCTCAGGGTTAACAAGCCCCAAGTCTTGAATTGGACTTATGATGGTTGTGAGTGAGACTCCTCTTAGTGGTCGGAGATGTGGTTAAGTGACTAAAGTAGAATGGAAAAATTAGTTACTTATATCAACAAGATCATGGTCAAAAACAGTTATCCTTTGCCTTGCATTGATGACTTATTTGACCAATTCTTAAAGGCTAAGTATTTTACACGGCTTGATTTGCAATCCAGATATCATCAGATACGGGTGGCAAATTAAGATGTGGAGAAGACAACCTTTAAGACTTAGTATGGATCTTATAAGTTCCTTATCATGTCGTTTGGGTTATGCAATGCTCCGGCAACATTCAACACTATGATGGATAGAATATTTGGAGATTATTTAGACGCATTTGTTGTCCTATATATCGATAATGTTCTAATCTTCAATGAAACGTTGGAGGATCATTTAAAACATTTAGAGCTGGTGTTTCAAAAATTGCATGAACACAAACCATATACTAAGGAAAGTAAATGTGCTTTTGGACAATTGTGCGTAAACTTTCTTGGACATATAGTTGGTGGTGGCGTAATTGAGGTGGATCCAAAGAAAGTGGAAGCGGTGAAAGCCTGGGAAGTCCTGACCACTGTATCAGATGTTTGTTCCTTTCTTGGTTTGGCGGGATACTATTGCAAGTTTGTCTGCAATTTTGCAAGAATTGCTCTTTTGTTGATTAAGTTAACAAAGAGTAATACTCCGTTTCATTGGACACCAACTTTTCAGCGTGCTTTTGTACGGTTGAAGGAGATCTTAACTACAATTCCTGTTCTCAAAATCCCAGATCTTGATAAACCCTTCGAAGTGTATTGTGATGCATCTAGCTATGCTATTGATGCCATATTGCAAGAAGATTGTGACAAAGCGGTTGGTGTTACACTAAGGTGACATGGTTGTCCCGTTGCGTTCTATTCCAAGAAATTGAATGAAACCCAACGAAGATGGCCAACACACAAGAAAGAGATGTTTGCTATAGTGTTAGCACTGGAACACTGGAGACACTACTTGGGTGGACACACCAAGGTTTATACAGATAATAACACACTAAGCTATTTTGCTACGCAGCCTAACCTTATGCTGAAGTAGGCTTATTGGCAAGAGAAGCTTGCTAAATATGATATTGAAATCATATATAAACCTAGTAAAGATAATATTGTTTCGAATGCATTGAGTCGTCAAGCTCAGTTTTGGGCAATATCGACAATCAATTCGGACTAGTTAGAGGACATTCAGGCTTCATATGGAAGTGATCCATTGGTGAAGGCAATATTATGCCATGCAGAGTTGTCGAAGCAGAACCCTAGTAATGAAGCAGTGAAAGTTGCTAGTCAAATCAATGTGAAGTTTTACTACTTAGTTTGGGATGGGCTTATATTCTATAAGCAAGAAAGATTGTGTCTTCCCTCTAAGGATCTGTAGTAGTTAATTCTGCATGAACATCATGATGTTCTAGTCAAGTATTGAAGTGAGTTGGTGATGTATCCTATAAGTTGGATCTTCCTAATAAGTTATCCCAAATATATGATGTGTTTCATATCAATTTACTAGCACCATATCATGCTGTTGTGGAATGCTTTACGGACATTCGTCCTCCACTAGTGATCATGGATGGTGAACCTGAGTATGAAGCTGAGTCTATCTTGGACTCTCAGTTTCGGAGACGGGCTCATGCGAAGGAATATATAGTTAAGTGGAAAGGTTACCCGACTTGTGAATCAACTTGGGAACCTTTTAGTAATCTTACCTATGCTTGTGAACTTGTCATGGACTATGAGAATAGTAATAAAGATTAGCTTTGTAAACCCTGTGATAAATCTTGCAATCAATAAAGTAATATATTTCTATAAATCAAAGTTTCATTTCTCTCGTTCATTAGAACTTGGGTCAGGTTTGGCAGGCTGACTTTGGCACTTTGGTGCATGGGTCTAATCCATAACCATGGGGATAGCTATTATAAACTGATCACAAGTCCCCACTTCTCTCTCAATGACTCATTTTTGAAAAGGGGCATGGCTGTGTAAACAACTTAATCTGCCAGTTTATAATAGTTATCTAAATCTTCCCGACGGAGTTGATTTCTTGCTCAAGGGAAGTTGGGCCTCTGGCCTTCTCCCTATGTCACTGCAGGCAAGGATGTATCATTCCTTTATAAGCCAAGTGGTATTTAGAGCAACAAGGGTGGCTAACTCCATTAGTCATTTCTTTATCGGTGATGTCTAAGTCTTAACATTTTTAGACGTAGAGGGGAGGTAGTTTCATAACTCATTTAAGTTGGTGTGTTTCCCACTGTAAGCAACCAAAGAGAATGAGACATGGTCAACAAGTCGTAGGATCAAAAGAGAGGCGTTTGATGTGGGTATTGAACTTCTTCTATGGGTGGTGGAGTTGTAAGGAACCAACTTGCCGAGGTGTCGTAGGCTAAAGGAACCCCGAAAGCATAACCAAAATGACAAAGAGTTTATCGGATGGGACCAAGTCGAAGATCGAGTCCAAGACCGACTCGGAGACCAAGTTCGAGATAGAGTCCGGAATCAAGTCTGAGGCCGACTCGGGGACTGAGTTCGAGACCGAGTTTGAGACCGAGTTCGAGACGGAGTCCGAGATCTGAAATCGGGTCCGAGACCGAGTCTGAGGTTGAGTCCAAGGTCGGGTCCGAGATCGGGTCCAAGATCGAGTCCGAGATTAAGTCCGAGACGGAATCCGAAGTCGGATCCGAAATCGGGTTCAAGATCGAGCCAGAGACTAAGTCCAAATACTAATACGGGTCAAGGGGTGAAAGCCCAAAGCGTGCGTCTCCCAAGGGGGGGGGGGGGCTGCAAGGGGTTCCAAAAGTATAGTAGGGATAGTGAGGTCCAGGAACCAGTCTTGAAGGAACTCTCCAGTGGGGCTTCCAAACCGACTTGAGGTTGAGACTGGGACCGAGGGGCATTGGGTGGGAGTGAGCATGGACTTGGCTGGTGCCGGAGGGGCCATCCAAGGAAGTGCTCAAGAGCAGCTCCCACTCCCGAAAGGGAAACTGATTGCGGTGCTCCCGGCTCACGTGGAGTGGTGCCCCACTTGAGTACCATGCGGCTCATTGGTCCTCGCCCTTCCTAGGGGCTTGGGCCTTCCTTCGGGATGGAAGTGGGGGGGTAGAGGTACCCATACTGGGCCACTAGGCCACGGTGTTTCGCCCCGGCGTCCCGAAGCAAGTGTTGCACTCAAGACTTGGATTTAGAGGGTCCCATGATCAAGTCTTGTGGTACCAAGGGATGTTAGGAACCTGGAAGCTTGGTGTGCTTGGCTGCTTATGCTTGCGGGGAGTGTAGCCGAACTTTAAGTTCAGTCTAACCCGGGGAGGGGGATTGGGAGTGATTTGGGAATCCGTGGATGGATGGCTAACACTCCGTTGCTCGTGCAGTGAGTAGCTGAAACCAAGTAGGAGCTGGTACCATAGGCGAGAACCTTGGCAAGGGAACTTAGCAAAAGCCAAGGTAGTGTTGGACAGATAGTCGAGGTAAGTTGGCAAATTGGAAAGGAAAAATTTGTGGCTTACACCCACATAGTGTGCTTTCTGTTAACTTTCGGAGTTTTTTCCTTAACAATTTGCTAAACTCAGGTATGTATCGATGAGGAGATCAATCTTCCCCAAAGGGAGGAGAGTGTCGCAAATATGACTTTGGGTATCGAAAAAATACTTGTCAACCAGTTCTTAGGGACACTTTTTCTTTACAGCCATAATGGCAGGAGGTTGATACTGTTGGTTTCCTTTGGTAGCCCCTCTTGTCCAAGTGTTAATTTACTAGGTTTAGCAACTATACTTAGCCAGATGAACATAAGGTAGGAACTCCTATATGTTTCTAGCTGAGCATTCTTGGCCTAGCTCTTAGTTCTTTTTTGCTCTGTCTTGCACTGGCTTGGCAAGAACCCTCGCGTATTGAGACTACTCCCTCAATATTGCTGGATGATAACTTACCATGTCTACCAAACATCTTCGCTATCATGCCCTTTGTGTTAGTCTCATTTTGATCCTAAATGCTATTTATGGAAAGTGTCTAGATTCACTCATTTGGCATATTTATGGAATATAAAGATTGGCCTAAACACAATGGTGTTCGTCCCGTGTCCAAATTTGCAATCTAGGGACATTCCATATTTAGTAAGTTTCAAGCTTGTCCCAGAAACTAACTCCTGATACTAAGGGAGGTTTGGGGTGAAAGCCCAAAGCATATTTTCCTCAAGGTCGGGGGAAGGGGGCTATAGGGGGTTCCAAATGTATAGTAGGGATAGTGGTTGGAATGCATGTTTAACCACCTAAGACATTAGTTTGGCTCCTGTTGAGCTGTGTCACTCTTTGTTCTGCGTCTGACTTGGGTCTAAGCCCAAGCTCCATGCTGCTTTAGTCGGTGGGGTACCCTCCTCCTTGCATTAGGACACCGGTATACCAAAATTGTGCCAAACACTATCTAACACCATTTTGCATGCAAGTGTTGGATACAGAGAGCTGGTGCTTTTGGGATTGTATTGGACCCTCATTTTGTAGCGCAACAGGCTTAGAGTTCAACTCCAAATTCAAGTGCACTACATTTATCCCTTTGTTAAAAAACTTGGTTATCAATCACTTTGAGCTTGTTCCTTAAACTCTTCTTTAAGAGTTCCTCTCCCACTCTTGATTTTCTGAGTTAGAGCTTTTAGTTTGAATATGTTACCCTTATTAGACTTTCACTTCAGCTACTGCTATATAACATGTGTAATACACTTAAGCACTTCTTTAAGAGTTTCACTCCCACTCTCAACTTTTTGAGTTAGACTTTTTAATTCATTTATTGGACTTTTGCCTAAGCGACTATTAAGTGTATTGTGGCTAGCACTTCGTCAAGATCTTTATAAGCTCATGAATTCAGACTTCCCAAGATGTCCCCAACCCAGTATTATTCAAACCCAAGGACGCTTAACCCCAAATATTTCAAAACCTTTAATTGATTGGAAAAAGGGGTGCACTCTTATTTATGGACCTTTTCTCTTTATATTTAAACCCCATGGATTTTTTCTTAAGTCATTATTTTTGGTTGCTTACAATCCACCCCGCTTCCTTGCAAATTCACACCCTCATGAATGGAAGCTGAAAACCATAGCTCTCCTGCGAACTTCGCTCTCTTGACACCCTACCCCTCGAGTTGAGCCCAACCGAGAGTAAACTAGACCTACCAGATATCAATCTTAACATATGGTGTGATTCATTTAGCCAACCAACAGAATTAAACCCAAGACCCCTCTAATACCAAATGTAAACTCCTAAATTTAGATTTCCCAAAAGATCATCCAACTCAGTATTATTCAAACCCAAAGATGGTTAACCCCAAATATCCCAAGACCATTAACCGATTGGAAAAGGAATCTTATGAGCCTTATGCATACACTAGCTACCCTTGACAATACTCTTTGACTGGCATAACACTATGAGATATCACTATAAGACACCAATTTGTAAATTTCAAAGTGGAGCTAAAGATGAACTACCCAACTTGATTCACTCCAATATATTTGTCTCTATATGAACTAAGAAACTCTAGAAGTAAACATCAATTTAAATAATTAATTTAGACAACCCCTAATAGAAACAATGCAATTATGGCATTATCACAATTATTAGCATGTCCAAATGAACATTTGAAGACATTTGAGAAAAGGCTCCAATGTATACAAGTGGTTACACTCAAACCATTATACCACTGCAATATTGTCTCTTGCAAACATGTAGAGAACTCGTATAGACACTAGGTATCATCCCAAGAATAATAGGTGGCAATCACTGTAAAATGATCAAACTAATAGTACACATCATCTCTAGGATTTCCACGAAAAAAAATTTACCAAGAGATCAATAGTAAGAGATGCAATAAGATCAGGAGGAGTTACACCATGTGCTATGAATGCCATTATCACTTGAATATGATTAATCAATTGTAATTGCATAACATCGAACAATTGCACTAATTGCCACTTTCGAGTCAAAGGAGGAGTATATTATTTTGTCATGAAAATGAACAAAAAGAAAATTGAAAAAGCAAAAACAAAAAAATAAAAAAGATCTAAACACCTCAACTAATATAAGTGAATGTAATATAGAATTGTGCATATTTGATTAGCCCAAAAACCTAGTTTATATGTAAAAGTAAATGGTCTAGATTGAAACTAATCTGATAGCTCTACTATGCTTATATTAGTATCGTAACGATACACCTATCTTATAATTTAATTTTAAGGAAATAACAAATATTTTAAGAAAATCTACTTAATCTCTATACTGGTTTATAAAGTAAATAAATGAATTGGTTTTAAAGTATTTCTTTCAATACTTGTGCACTATGTTGAGTGATATGATCTCCTATCATATAAGATTGGCAATTCTCTGATGTCCTGCTTGTACTGTAGGGTGCAGTGATGAACTTGAGAAAAAGAAAGAAAGGTAAGATTTTCTTTCATTTCATTCATTAGAACTCTTGATTCTCTTGTCTTTCAATAAAACTCTGCATAAAAAACTCTACTCTAAACTTTATATGAAAACAAACACATGAGTTACTAAATAAGTGGAACTTAAGGTCATGTCTTTATTATGTCTTTATGAACTTACAGCAATCATGATGGTGTAGAAGTTGGGCCTGGTTCTAATGGTGGTGATTCTGGTGGTGGTGCTGGTGGTGATGATAGAGGTGGTGATAGTGGTGGTGGTGTTGGTGAAAGTGAAGGTGCTGGTGTTGGTGAGGGTGGTGGTGTTCTTGGCGGTGGTGGAGGAGGTGTTCTTGGTGGTGGTGGCGGAGGTTTTCTTGGAGGTGGTGGTGGAGGTGTTCTTGGTGGTGGTGGTGGAGGTTTTCTTGGTGGTGGGGGAGGAGGAGTTCTTGGTGGTGGGGGTGGAGGTGTTCTTGGCAGTGGCGGTGGAGGTGTTCTTGGTGGTGGGGGAGGAGGTGTTCTAGGTGGTGGGGGAGGAGGAGTTCTTGGTGGTGGTGGTGGCGGTGTTCTTGGTGGTGGTGGTGGAGGAGTTCTAGGTGGTGGTGGAGGAGGTGTTTTTGGTGGTGGTGGTGGAGGTGTTCTAGGTGGTGGTGGTGGAGGTGTTGTTGTTGGTGGTGGGGGTGGTCTTCTAGGGGGTGGTGGTGGTGGTTTTCTAGGTGGTGGTGGAGGTGGAGAACTTGGTGGTGGTGGAGGTGAACAAGCATTTGGAGTAAAATAATAAGGTCCACAAGTGAACTTATTATTTCCATTATTGGTGCATGTGCTTAAGGATTGGCCACTTGATCCACCATTTATGTCTGTTAAGAAAGAACACCCCCGGGGTGCTCTACTTGGATCCACACTCACTCGACAACTCCCAATATCTGTTCCAGTCTTCACTAATTCAAAGATATCAAAGTATCCTCTACTATTTGTAAATGATGAATGACTGTCTCCTGGACAAACCAGGTTTACCTTGGCATCTGAAAGATTTAACAAGATTAGAAAAATACAAAAGATAGATAATTTTTCTTACTGAAGATGCCACTCTGAGAGAGTGAACCACAGTTAGTACAATAAACATAGCCATCCACTTTGATACTTGTAGTGGCAGCACAAAAATTCTCATTTTTCAGAATGATTGCAAGTAATAAAATTAAATAGAGAAATGTTTTGTTTTCCATACTTACATGGTAATATGAGGTAAAAGAGTGCCCTTTTATAATCTGCACTGCATTAAGTCAAACATCTAAGGTACAACTAATCAGTTGCTAGACTTTTTTCAAACCCAAATATTCTGATTTATGTGATCTCATGTTTTCTCCTTTTTCTATACTAATGATCTTAAACTTATAAATAATAATAACAATAATAATAATAATAATACTCAAGAATCTCAGTATTAGCATAACTAATGGATTAAACTTGTAGTTAACACCTAGATTAAGAAAGAATATTCTTAAAATTGAGTGCCTGACTAAGCTACATGGTGTCACACCATGCTTGGAGTTAGGAAAACACACCTTGTTCCTTAATACAGATCAGGCTTTACTGCATACAAGTTATCTAGATGCCCATCCTTATGCCGCATGGGCATCTGGAGAGATGGTACATGTGTTAACATCAAGCATCCCACCTAGATCTCTATGACGTTACTCTTTGGTGTTGGACCCCAATTTTCCGAAGGTAAAAGTCTTTTGTGCAATCTATGTGTCAGCTGTAAATCTCTTTTTAACCTTTAACCTTTATACTTTTGAATTATGGTCCAAAAGAATATTCTTAAAACATAATTTTCAAGGTCATCAGGGTCAAAGGAAATAATATATTAAAGAAGATCACTCACCTTGGTGCAACAAGGCTGCCAAGCAATGGTTTCTTCATCTTCCATCACCCACACTTTCTTGCAATGCTTAAGAAAGTAGGTGCTTGTAGCAGCCAGATCACTATTGTGTCCTTGGATGTTTTTTGTGGAAATAGTGTGGATTTCCACACCAAAAATGTTGCAATTGTTTAAGTTTGGTCAACACCTCTTAGTCTAGTTATTTTCAACAGCTAGATCATATTCTTTTTAGAAGTCCATAAAAGTTTAATGCCACTGACATGGTTGTGGAGAACTTCCAGGAAGAAAAGAATTTCTATCTTTGTCACTTTTGAAGGGCTTAATACCTTCAATATAGAATTAAGCCCAGCAATAGCAAGCTGGCTACACGGGTTAAGCTTGGGTTTGGCTTAAGATCATATATCCTTAACCAAAACTAAGATAACGAAAAAATGATAGCCAAAACATAAAGATCACAAACACCTATATTTTATGTTATTCCATTTACTTTGTTCTATTTGAGATGTGAATGAAATACCACCAAAATAAATGCTCACTTCTCACTATAGTCCCTTTATAAATTGCAATGGTGAATTAAAATGATTTCACTTGGTATAAATTATACCATCATAATCTACTTATTATTTTTATCTAATTATTTTATTCAAAAAATTAATATTAAATAAGCGAACTAAAGCGATCATTCTCGCCAGATCATTCTCTCCAGCTTCTGGAAATGGCGGCGCCGGCGCCTCCGCTTTGCCCTCCAGGATCTGCACCACGCGGCTCATCGCTGGCCTGGATCCTGGATCCTCGGCCTTGGGGGTGATGGATTGGCTCTCGAGCCACTCTGGAGCGAGGTATCCCCTGGTTCCTTGCACGGTGTTGATGCTCATCGATTCTTTTCTCATCATCCTCGCCAGCCCAAAGTTGGACACCTTTGGCCAGAGCTCTCGTCCAGCATCACGTTTTGTGGCTTGATATCGCAGTGGACGAGGAGGTATGTCAATCCTTTGGCAATCTCCAGCGCGATTGAGTGTCGTGTCTCCCAGGTTGAGAAAATCTCTTGCGAGGCGGCGAATGAGGACGAGGCCGAGAGGTGGTGATCGAGAGAACCGTTTGGCATGAACTCGTAGACGAGGAGGTGGTGGTCTCCCTCGGCGCAGTAGCCGAGGAGGCGGAGCCAAGTTGACGTGGTGTACTCTTCCAATCGTGCTCACCTCGGCCTTGAATTGCTTCTCAGCCTGGTTCACGGTGGTGATGTTCTTCATGGCCATGTTTCCTCTATACACGCTCCCGAATCCTCCCGAGCCTAACTCTTCGAGCGACTTGATGGTCGAGTCGAAGTTGTAATCGTTGAAGTAGTAGTCTGCTCGATTCACCTGGACGAGCTTCACCGAGATTGGGGAGTTTTGACAAGCTCCCAGAGGTATGTCGTAGTCACATCCCTTTGATTCGTCGTTTGGACAGGAGCACAGTTGCAAGTTTTTGTGGGCCTGTAGGTGCAGAGAGCGAAAGGTCCACATGTTCCAAAGATGTCGCACTCGAGCATGACGGCTTGCCAGACGACGCTCCAGGAGCCACTCTTGTTCTTCGGGCCGAAGCTGTAGATCCCGAGATTGCCATCGTCGTCCAGCGTAAGTCTCCCCAACACATTCGCATCGTCGTAGTCAAGCGCGTAGTCTTGTGAACTCATTGATCCTGATGCCCAGCTCTTTCCAGTTGCGTCGTAAAAGGAAAGGACGCTCAAGTTCAAGACGGCCGGGAACTTGAGAGAACGATCAGGCTGGCAAGCGTTGTTGTTCAAGACGTGCTCTCCGGTTTCGTCATCCAGGCAAGTCATGGTGGAGTTCAGTGTCGGATTTGCAATAGACCAGTATTTTTGCGGGATCTCCAGCTTTAAGTTCTTGAGCAGCACCTGACCACTGTTGAGAACAAGCTGGTATGCTCCAGACTGGGAAATCAACCTCGTGTATCCCAAGGACGGATTTCCTTGTGTGCGGAGCTGCTGCTCGGGCAAAAGGTTGTTCGTTGGAGAGTCGAAGCTCTGCTATGCAACTTTCTTGTCTTTTCCAAGGACAACTAAGTTCCCGTTCTCGAGCAGCGAAGCACTTTCAGCACAACACTGTCCGGGATTGGTTTGCCACAAGGAGGACGGAGCTGCTCCCATCAGTGACGGAAAGTCCTCCCTCGGCTTTCAAGGCATTTTCACTCACCTGGACAAGCTGCCCGTTTGCCATTGCCATCCAGACGACAGTCTTCTTCGGATCTATATCATACAAGATCGCGAGATTGAAGTTCCGGGTGCTTGAAGACTCAGGCATCACGAATCCAAATCCAAAGGTTCCTTCAGGTGATCTCCAAGGGCTTCCTGTTGTGACAGTGCTTCCGCGTAAGAAGTCGGCCAGGACTCTGCTGTAGTAAGTCGAAGAGAGCAGCAGCATGAGAGTAAGTAGCTTCATGAATGTTGTTTCTGACATGGTTTCTCCAAAGCTTGCTCTCACTAAGTTTTTCTTCTTTTTTGCAGTTCTGTCGTTTTAAGCTATGTGATTATTTCGTTGGAGTTAAGTTCCTGGATTGAATTGATCAAAGCCCAAGTCAATCGCTGTGAAATTCAGGTTAACTTTGCTAAGGATACTCTTTCTAAGGATACTACTATTATGTTAGAACCACAACAAGTTGTTGTGAGGTATGATCACTTTTTTTCAATTGTTTTTAATGCCATGAATTCGTAGCAAAAATCAGAAGGATATGAGAAATCATGGAGGATATCTTGTAGTTGACATCGACCAAGTCAAAATCAAATAGCTTTCAGAGTTCACTTTCTTCTAACTTGTGAGTTTCATTTGCAGGAGAAAGAACAAGAAGTTTTTCTCCTGATGGTGGCAAAACTAATGACGCTAGTTCTACTGATGCTCCTGGCCCTTGCAAGGGGATTGGACTGGGAGACAAGCTTTAACAACACTTTTGCATTTGGATTCCACACAAGCGATGGGATTGGTGAGCTCTTTACTCTCGCAATCTGGCTTCAAGCACAGGAACAGTAGTATGGGAGGCCACTGAAGCGCTCATCAAGAACGGTAGCATGACTGAGAAACCAAAGATCAAAGTAGGCAAACCTGGAGAGCTCGAGCTTAAAGGAACCGGACTCATGACAATATGACCTGTCCACTGTGAGAATTGTTCTATCACCACCGCGTCCTTGGAAGAAATTTGCAACATTGTCCTGCTTGACCGTAGCTCGGACAGGATTTGGCAAAGTTTTGACTTCCCAACAGATACTCTCCTTCCTGGACAAGAATGTGGAAATACGAGTTTGGTCGCTGGAAAATACTGGCTTAGCATGAACAGGCAGGGTATTGAACTCTAACTCAAAAGCATAAAAATCAGATTAAAATTAATATTTATCTTTTAAAGTTATAGGTAATTTTAGTATAAGAAATAAGAAATAAGATTGTAACATAAGAAAATAAAGAAGATGAATATCTAAAAATTTAATATCTTGAGAGTAGGTATAATAGATCAAAATTTTATTGTAAACTCTTCAAACTAAATAGATTAGAAAATGGTAAAGTAGTTAGTATGAATTTATCAAAAACACTTCAGAATATCTCATTAATAAGATAATTTAATTTTTTAAAAAAATTAAGTTTAAATAGGAAAAAAAATTATATTCAATTTATTATAAGAGCTCTAATTTTCATGTTTATTTCTTTTTACTTGATTATTTAAGATAGCTAATTATTAATATAAAACTTAGATAAACTATTTCAATATAATGAATAAATAAAATTGCTGTGTGTTGTGTTGCAACAATGCTTAGTTAGCTTTTGTTTTTAAATATTTTTTATTACGATATATAATTTGTTATGATCTGTCCAATATGCAGGTGCTATTCCTGCTTTTGTATATATTATATCTTTTATCCATATATGATCTTTTAATTTATTATTACGTGTATTGTGTTTTATTATTTGTATGTATCCTTCTTTCTCCATTATTGTTTGAAGTGGTTTTGCTTCTTCTTTTTGGTAGTCAATATCAAAATCTCCTCTAATTATTACTGGTTTTTTATTATCTATTTTCTGTATATATATCTGTTGTTGTTTTATGAATATTTGTATATTTGTTCCAGGTTTTCTATGTAAATTTATTATCTGTAATTGTTTTTTATTTTTTCTAATGATACATATGACATTGCCATTGTCTCTGTTTTTAAATGTTCTACTATTTCTGATTTATAGTCATTTGTATGCAATATTGCTATATGTGGGGGTTGTTCATGTATATATGATTTATATTTATTAAAATATAAATCCTCATGTTTTTGTGTTCTTACTTCTTGAATACATATTATATCTGATGTTAATAATTGTGAATCACTCTTTATTTTCTTGATGTGCAGTAATAGATCTTGTATTTAGAACTTGTATAATTGTTTGGCTAGCTATTTTTTCTTCCTGTAAATCTATTAAATAACTTTGCCATGGTGCTTCTATTGTTATTTGTATTATTTCTTTAGCTACATCTTTATAGATTTTAATATGTTTACGTTCAATTGGTCTATATAAATATATACCTTTTGTTGTTTGTGCTCTTGTTAATGCTGTATATGCTTGTTTTGGATATTTTGTTTTATATGGGTCATATCCTAATTGCATAACAGTTGATCCTTGTGCTCTATGTACTGTTTTTCCTGTGCATGGTTGTACTGGAAATTGAGTTCTACTTATAACATAATTTTTATTTTTAGTAATATTTATTATTCTTGTTTTTTTTATATTTGTGTCCATTTTTTTCATTATTTTGTTTTATTGTTATGTTCTCTTTAGCTCTTTTGTTTTCACCTGTTTTTATATTTGGGAATTCTATCCACATTATTTGTTCTTCTTTAATCTGGGTTACATCTTGTAATACTTCATCTGCTCCATTTACTAATCCATCTTCTGTTACTATATTTTGTGTTATTTCAATTGGCATTTTCTTTTTCAATTGTAATATTTGATATAGTCCTTGTGTTTTTCTTGTGGCATCTAGCAACATGAAATGTGTAGGACATGAATTTCTATATTTGTCTTGTGCTTCTATAATTATATCTTTACCTTGTATGTGTTGTATTAGTTTTTCATTATGTTCTCTTACTTGTTCATTAGTTGCAAATATAGAATAGTATTCCGTGTTATATGTATCTGTGGTGACTTGTTTATTTATATATTCTAGCTCTTTATCTATTTTTTCTCCTATTTTTATTTTCTTTAAAGCTTTTATAAAGATTATATCATCTTTTTGCCTCATTATTTCAGTAAGTTCATAGATTTTAAAATTATTTTTCCATGGGTGGTGTATGAAGACATTATTTTCAGGTCTATATGTTTTCATCGAATAAATTGGTGCTTCAAATGTAGGATTTAATTGATAGAAATTACCTGTAAATATATAATCCATCCCACCAAAGTCTATTTCATATGTTATTTTGAAGCTTCCACATCTTCTTTTTATATCTTGTAGCATTTCTATACTTACCATTGATATTTCATCTATTACTAAACATTTTATTGTTGAAAACTTTTTCTTATATTTATCTAATGTGTCATTTGTTAATATTGTTTGACGTTGTTTTGGTGTTTCTGGTCAAATGCAAAAGTTGAATATATTGTTGAACCATTAATATTACTACTTTTTCTGTAGATGTTGTTATTAATACTGTTTGTCCTGGTTCATTATTTATATCTTGGTTTGTTTTGTAATATCGTTTGAATGTTTCTATAAGTGTATTTAAAAGCATTGATTTTCCAGTTTCTGCTCTTTCTGTTAAAAATAAGCACAACTGCTTGTTAGGTTGTTTTACTTTTTTCAATATGAAGTCATCATGTATTATTCTTTGCTTTTTATTTAGAGTTCTTAATAATTGGTGATATTTTCTAGTTTCCATTAGGTATTCACCTTTTATTATAATTGTTGTATTTGTTAGAACTTTATATTTTATATTTAAAATTAAGTTTTTGTTATTTTTTATTTTGAATTAATCTTTCCCTATATCAAATTTTTTATTGTTATAAAAAGGTGAATAAACCCTAAACCCTAAAAAACTTAAAATTTACAAATATTTAAGAAATATTAAAATATAAATTGTAAATTTAATTACCCAATTCCTCCGATGTGATTTTTCTTCCTTCATAAGTAAATTTTCTTAATCTAAACGTGCATGATGTTTTCATTTAAAACATTTAAATATAGATATATTACAAATAAAAGAATATGCTAATGAAAATATATGTACTAATTCAGAGAAACTACCAAAAAATATAAAAGATGTTCAAACTCATAAATATAGAAAAAACATGTAAGAAATATAAAAATATAAATTGTAAATTTAATTACCCAATTCCTCCGATGTGATTTTTCTTCCTTCATAAGTAAATTTTCTTAATCTAAACCTGCATTTTAATTGACAAATTTGATTTCAGTTTTTACAGCTGCTGTAAATATATGTTCAATATATCATGCAAATTTTCTATCCTCATTCATTAATCCCCATTAGATTATTTCTTGGTATGTAAATTTACTTTTTATGTCTAATGGTCTTGGTTTTCCACCAAATAATTTTGGATATGCCATTTCTTCAGCATTTTCATCTACAAATAATCCTAATGGGTGTTGTCCTTGAATAGGTGCTATAACTAAAATTTCATTTGTAAATTTATTTATTTGATTTGCATCTAAGAAGCTAATTACCATAGTAACTGTTCGTAATATCTCATTATCAAGGTTGTTTATCAAATTTACACTTTCATCATCTTCATTTAATTCTTGTTGTAATTCGTTTCTAATATTATTTGTGTGTTTTTATCTATATTGTCTAAATTTGTGCTTGTTGAAACCAGTTTTCATCTATTTTTATTTTTCTTATATAGTTCTGTTTCTTGTAATTGTTTTATACTATTATAAATATAATGTGATCTGGCTATTCCATATTTATAATAATATTTATCAGCTAGTTTCAGCTGATTTGTTATTGTTTGTGTTTCTTCAAATGTTCTTGGTAGTTTATTGATTATTGGTTTACTATTAGTTGGGACATTTATTATTCCTCCTTTTATTTGTTGTTGATATTGAGGTTGATTTGGAATTGTTATATTTGCAAATAAAATACATAGAGCTAGCATTTTCTCTTCAATATCATTTAGTTATTCTGTATATTGATCAATTTGATTCATTCTAATTTTTTCTGGACTTTTATATTTTTATTTATTTGTTATGAATTGATTGCATGCATATTCTTGTTTTTATTATATTTAAACCAAAGTATTTTGCATATTTTACATGGATGTATCAGTATATCCTTTATAGCTTCATTATACACTTGTAGTGCTTTCATACTTTTTATATTATTCATGTCATGTTTATTTTCTTCTTGTTCTTTCTCTTTTAGTTTTTTCCTTTCTTTTCTTCTAATATAATGTACTCTTCTTTTAAGTTTTTCATCTGATATAGTACTCCCTATTCTTTGTCAAAAAATATTTATTTTTTCATTTTTTTTGTTTTTGTGAGTTCCAAGTTTCCATAAGTATTTTGTCTTCTTCTGTTGTATATTTTTTTTTTTTGTAAAGTATGTTCTTCATATTTTTCTTTCAATATATTAATAGTTTTTATTTGCTCATTTTTATTCTTTCTTGATAAATAATAGTATCTAGAAACAATTTGTTGCTCAGTTAAATCAATATTATGGTTGAATTTTAGTTCTTTTGCTTTTTTATTTGCAGATCCTTGAGTTGATAATAATTTTGCATCTGGAAGTTCTGTCCATTCAAATTTTCTCTTTGTCATAATTTTGCCCTTTATACTTAGATGCCCTTATTGCCCTTGATGTCCTTGATGATGACACATTAAACAAGGGCAATCTTACACCCACTGGATAGGTGGGTGCATCCAGATTAGTTTTCTCTATGATTCTTTAGTTGATCAAGATTGTTTAAAGAGATTCAACAATTGAATTGAATGGACTATTTTTAGCCTACTTTCAGTAAGTATTAATTCTCTATCTTTCAATCAACAACTTTGTGTGATAATTAATAATCTAGATCAGTAGAAACAATCAAAAATCTTTTACTTACTTCTCAATGTTATTCCATTGAAAGCCATTTATGCCCTAAAGCTATATTAAGTCTTTATTTGAATGGGCCTAAAATGGGCTTATCTATTGCCATGAGAGAAACATGAGCACAAGTACTAGACTCGTCTTAGGTAATTGACTACCTACTCGATTGTATTATTTCTGGATCTCTTTCTTTTGGGTTTGTAGGTTCAAAAATTATACCAGAGCATAAAAATGTAGGGACAGTGTCATCCTGAATCCTATGATGCAGCAGCTCTTCCAGCGCCTTAAACTTCTACTTCTGCCTAGAGAGAAGATTTTCATTATTACAAATCCGTAGTGAGAGCATCTTCAAGCTCTACTAACAGTGGCAGCCCTAGATGGTATCTGAGTCCAAAGAAAGTTGTTCAAAATGTTGAGCAAGATATCTTCGACCAGGCAGGATGACTCCACAAACAAGTAACATTGTTCTCGCCATGGAGACTGGTATCAGGGTTGGCTGTGAAAAACTCCTCACACGTCCAATGATAAGTCCCTGAAAAGTCAATGGACTCAAAGATGGTTTGAAGTAGTTTATAACTTTATTTCTCATTAGGACATTGTTTTTATATACCTTGATGCAGGTTCTACTTGAAAGGATTTCTTTTGAGCTACTACAGGGTGAAGGAGAGCTCAACATTGCCAGAGATGGATATCCAGGGCCAAGAACCAAAGCGAACCTTTGATGTATATGTGCCTTCCCATTTAACTTTCTTCTAAGCTGCTTTGTTTTTCTTTTGTAAGCTATCCAGTAGGAGCACAGTCATTTAGAAGCCTCACTGGGTGACAAGGGTCTTAGTTTAGTGAACTGCAAGCTCCATGACAAAGATATGTCAAAGATACAAGGACTTTTAATGACCATGTCCATGTCTCTGAAGGTCCCCCTTGAAAGATTTGACTTTAGCGTAAGTATAAAGTACTCACAATGTGAAGTGCCATCGCTATTAGCATTTTATTGATGCTACAAGAGAATATGATTCGAATAAAAGGTGCATACAATGAAGTTCTGCCACTAATGGTATGCTTTCTAGATCCTGTCTGCTAGACAGCTTCTTCACACTTTTCAAATTCGAGTCCTGGCTCAAATTTTTGATTGCCACAGTGATTTTAACCATGGTTTTCCAACCCTTTTGTCAAGAGCACTACAAGAGCGTACAGCTTCAAGCATCTAGTTCAACAAACGAATCAGCAACAAACCTGAAATTTGGAATTGCTCATGATTCAAGCTCTTTCACATTTATTTCCTTGCACATTTACTGCAAGATGGGGCTTAGCATCTAGTACAGAAAGCAATACGCCACATCCTTCACCCACCTTCTCTGAAGTCCTCAAGAAACTCCCTATCCAGATGTACAATGATCATTTTCCTAGATTTCAGTGTTAAGCGTACAATGTTAAAGTAGTAGATTATCTGAGAGGGGCTTTCAGAGGCAGCTTATGTTTCTTGCATATTAGTTCTCTTGCGAATTTCAGGTTGCTGTGCAATGCAATCAGCAGCAATCTTGTGAATAGTTGCTATGGGATTGCTAGTTTGTGTGCTTTGAAATCTATAAATTGTTAACAGAAGCACTACAAGATTTCAAAAATAGATATTTGTATTATAGAGAAAGAAATTGAAAAATAGACAAGAGACAAGTGGATCTATTTCTGGTTGTTGGCAATTTCCATGGCTGAATTGTTTGGTGTCTCAAAATGGACAATAATATTTGCCTCATTCAATAGAAAGAACCCCGTTGGTTTTAAAGACAGATAAACAACAATCTTTTCTAGGGACTCCATAGCAAACTTGACCATAGACCCTTCATCCAAATTATAAATTTTATCCACCATTTTATCATGCACTGTAACTCTGTATTCCATCATGTCATTTGATATAATAGAACCAGTTATTTTTGCTAATTTACAAGGGATGGAACACCCTTTACACTTTGCGCAAACAACAAAACCATCTTCTTTCTGCTCTAATATTGTGAAAGAGCAAAATGAGCAAAGGCTTTTAGCTTAAGTGAGGCTTTGTTAGTTGTCAGAGATGAAATATCCACTAATCTATATAATTGGAAGTTAGAGCTGAAAGACATATAAACAATTTACATTACCTTGTCTTTAGAAGTGAAGCCACGGTGCATTTTATAAACTTCATTGAGCCTTTGAATTTCATTTGAATCAACTAGTGGCAAAAATAAAGTACTTCCAAGTGTTGCTAAATCACCTGATACACTCATGTTTTTCATAATATTAAAAAATAAAAACTTTGTCATATATCCAGCATATAAATCTGCTACAATATGATGATACTGCTCTTCATGCTCCAGATGCATATAGAGCTGTGAAAAATATCTTAGAAATAGAAAATTAGATTGGAAAAAACATTACCATAGTTATGTCCAAAGGATTATCAGAAGAAGCAATCTTTATTTTAGGAAAAACACCAGTGTTGATTACAACAACATGTATAACTTGTGGATAAACTCTAGTAGCCATTAAAGATGATATAGAAGCACCTCTAGTTGGCTGTAATCTTAGTTTAACATCAAAATCATCTATAATTTGAATTATGGAAGAATCTGTAATATAAAGAACTTTTCCTGAAGTTCCATGGTGGTAAACTAGGTTTTTCTGTCATTCAACCCATCTGAAGTTAAAGAATTATAATCTTGTTAATTTTTTTTAAAAAAATTACAAACCTTGTAAGTGAGAAACATTTGCCAACCATAAATTTATTACATAATCGTGCACACATGGATGAATCACCATATACAGTTAAAATTTGCAAGCCATGCATATCTGTACAATCCATTATATAAGTTAAGTATTTTGCACTTCGCAAAGTGTTCTTTGCAAGATGAACTTTATAAGTTCCATGCTGTAGCACACATGGTTTTGACCCTTTATCCTAAGGTGATTTACCATAGGATAGCACCACGAAGCGGAACCTAACCCTCTTTGTGCCACGTGACAGATGCCACATGTCACATGCCACGTGTCCATAGGAACCCGAGGTTCAGGGCCTTGGGCCACTGAACGAAGGAACGGTGCCAAACTCCCAAGCACGAAGCCAAGGAGTGACGGAACCGAGCCACAGAGCAACTCCTAAGCATAAAGCCCAAGGAGCAAAGGGACAGGAGCCCGGAGCGACTTGGAACAGTCCTAGAGTAACCAGCATCCCAATGCCAGGACTAGCACGCAAAATAGAGCCAAACGGAGTCTGGCGTTCTTTCGGCATACCGGTGGCCTAACGCGAGGACATGGGTATTCCACCAGCTAGCATGGAATGGAACTTGGGCTTAGACCCAAGCCGGACGCAGAACAAGGATAGGCATGCAAGCGGGAGCTAGAATATGCCTCAGGTTGGTCAGCCATGCTCGACCTACCCACTATCCCTACTATACATTTGGAACCCCCCACAGCCCCCCCCCCCCGCTCTTGAGGAACACACGCTTTGGGCTTTCACCCCAAGCCTCCCTTAGTATCAGGAGTTAGTCTCTAGAACAAGCTTGAAACTTACTAAATATGGAATGGCGCTAGATTGCGAATTTGGATACGGGATGAACACCATTGTGTTCAGGCCAATCTCTACATTCCGTAGATATGCCAAATGAGCAAATCTGGACACTTTCCATAAATAGCATTTGGGACCAAAATGAGACCAACACAAAGGGCATGATAGCGAGGGTGTTTAACAGACATGGTAAGCTATCATGTAGCGATATTGAGGGACCAATCTCAATATGCGAGGGTTCTTGTCACTAGCAAGTGCAAGACATAACGAGACGGGAACTCTTTACCGGGCTAAGTATGCTTAGCTAATAACACGTAACAATTCCGTCCTTATGCTCATCCAGTCTAAGTACACTCGAAATGCCTAGTTAACTCCACTAGCACAAGAGGGACTGATAAAGGGTCCAGTGATACCGACCTTCTGCCATCGTGGCAGTAAGGTAAGAGTATCCGTAAGGACTGGTCGACAGGTAACTTTCGATACCCGAAGTCACATTCATGACACTCTCCCCCCCTAGGATATCTGAAGATGTGGTATTTGTGATCAAGCCTTGGATGTTCACTTTGCATTTTGTGGATGTCGAAGTTGGATGTCGGAAGTATGGGCAAAGATGTTCGATGCTTAAGCATACTATGAGTCATGAGAATTTGTGTTGAGGTGAACCTATGTGAAGTTGTTAGTAGAAGGAAGTTGGTTGCGTCTTGAAAGTTTGCATTCCTAGATTGAGAGTCATTCTTTCTCTAGGATGGAAAATTTTTCCACAAATTTTCTTAGACTTTTCCAATGGCTTTGCCCGAAAACCATTCCATTTTCGTAAGCCAGTACAAACTAGTGAAGGGGTTGGAGTTGACTTTGGTTAGCTTAGACCTTAGTAAGTAGTTTGTATGATGCGACCCGAAAAGGGATGCTGACTTTTGGAGCTAAAGCAATTGAGCTGGATAGAGTCTGGAATTGGTATAGAAAAGTGGCTGTTGCGCTTTTCTAAGAAGGGTGACCCTTGTGCCTTTCTTTTGTAGCATTATGCTTAGTGGCAAGTTGCACCTTGCATTTTGTTAAGACTCTATGAGAATAGTGAGCTCTCACTGATCTTGACTTGGTCTTGGTGGTCCTGCGCCTTGGCTAAGGATGGTGATGTCCAACTTAGTTGTTCGAGGTTGAGATGTTGGTACCCGTACTATAGCTTTGTTTATGAGGAGGTTGTGTACTGATATGAGTTTATCTCATGGTCTTTACTTTAGTTTCGGCTGAGTGTTGATCATGCATAGCTAGCCTCTTCTAAACATGGTCAGAGCTATTGTCTAAATGCATTAGTGAGCTTATTGCGGTTGAGTTGGATTCGAGTGGTCATTTAGTCTGTGCTTGTCCATGAACCTTTATCTCATATTTGGGTATTACGTTTATGTTGGATAAGTATATGACTCAATGGCAAGAGTTTAGTGTTTGGGTCTTGTGAAGGCAAGTTGAAGAGTGATTGTTCGTTGCTTTGCAACTAGTGATTACTTGTAGACTTCGTCAAGGACTTTTGACACTTGCTTCACTCGTTGAACATTTAGCAATGGTGGGCTTGCTTTACCGGATGGTGTTGCGGAGGATCGTGTTGTTAGACTTGCATGGGTTTTCCATGTTGACATAATGACTATACCTCCGTCGATATCATTTGATTGCGTTTAGTTCGTAGTGTTGGATTTCATTGAGTCTTGGACGTGGTGAATCACTCCTTGATGATGTGTTATCTGTAGCTGAGTATTGTTGAAGGATTAGTCTCGGATACTGAGTAAAGTATCTTCGACTTTGGTTAGCTTAGTTGCTAGAGAGTTTTGGGTGGTGATTCACTTGTGCTTTCTTTTAACGTTTTTATGGTGTTGATGACATTGAAGTGATGCCTTGCCATTGACAATATTGATGTTAAGATTCAAGTGAAATGAGATATCTCTCTCTCGATTGATATTGAGTTTCATTAGTCTCAATAGAGATAGTGTTGATAATTTGGTTGTAGCTTTATATTGTTGGCATTCATGCATTTGCTAGTTAGCAATTGTGCTGACGTTCAAACGAACTAAATGGCAAGTTTGAGTTAATTGTGTTCTAGACGAGATTATTTAGTAGGGGTTAAATTTTGGCTTTTCCTTGAAAAGTGATTCAGTCGTGGACTATGTTAACTCTACAAGCGGAAGAGTTAGTGATCGATATTGGAAAGTTTGAATCCTTGTTGGATTTGAGTTGGAATATATCAATCATTGATGAGTCTTCTTGTGCTTGTTATGAAGTGAGTTACGTCTTGCTATAGATGGATTCATGGAGGATCATTTGGTGATCACTTGTTGAGCATAACTTTGTTATGCTTAGCTTTTGGATTGATGCAGACATGCTCTTCATTAGCTTTAGCATTATGAAGTTTAGCTTATGGATGTGTTGAGGAGGATATTGTGGGTTACACCATGATTTCTTCTTTAGCATTGAAGTTAGTTCATGCAAGACTTGTGATCATTGTTAGGCAAGACTTGGCTATAGGTTTCTTCGAGCTTTTAGCGACTTGAGTTTTCGTACTTGTGGTCCATTTGTTAAAAGTTGTTAAAGCTCTATTTCGTTAAAGTGGGATTTATTCAGTAAAATGGGACTAGGTACAAATTTTCAAGTATTTGAAAATGACGTGAAATTATATGTTTTTTGTCTAGGGGCTAGACATATCTGGGGCATGGTGACTAGCGCGGTGACTTTATGTCCAGACTGAGTCCATCTGGTTGTATAATAAATCTCATTGTCAAGGTGAACAAGCCAAATCTGAAGCTAAAGAAGAGCGATGGCATGCGCGCACACACTATTTGTTTGTTCATTGAGCGTGTGGTGAGCTTTCCAAGATGAACGTCATTCCTATTAGCCAGACATATAACTTAATGGTGAGAACATTTAGATATTATTCAATGTTATCTTTTTCTAACGAATCTAATTGTGAAGGTGTAGCAAGAGGCATTGCTAGTCTGGAGAAGTCATTTAACTCATTTGACCTTTGAAATTTTCATGAAACTAAATAACATTCATATTATTAAGGAATTTCTCTAGTACCTTTTTTTTACGACATAGAGGCTTGCATTTCTTTCAAAGGTGATTTAGTAAAAGGCCTGAGGGCACATGCCATTCTATTTCTCAAACCGGTATTAAGATATACTAGTGCAAAGGGAAAAAGGTATTTGGTGATCAAGTAAATGGCATGAGGGCACACGCCATTATAAGCCTAAGCGCTAGTGGACACCTCCTTTTTGGTACTCTCAGCGGTACTATCATCCTTCTCCGGGTCAGTTGTTTTGCTTTGGATTGTTGTCTCTGACGTTACTGGGGCGTTCTCGATAGTTGTTAATGTTGCCGTTTGTTCAGAAAAATGATCACCTGGAGTATAGTACGGGGAGTTTGGAAGACTTATATATTCTACATCTTCACCTATCTCCTTCTCCGTCTCCTTTTCTGCCTCACTTACAGATTTTGTGCTTGCCATGAGAACGCTCTTCACCCTAAAATATGGAGTTCGTTGTGTTATAAAAGGAAACCAACACACACGCTGCAAGGGAATGATGGTACATAAAGCACGTAAGCCCACAATATGGGTTTATGTGCCATTAATATGGGCCACATGCCATATTATTAGATTTATGCACGTGTGATTGGTAAATGCATATGTCACATCATCTTTGTTTTACCTCACACACTATATCAGGCCTAATGAACCATATCACATGTGCGCACATGCTATATATATGGAGAAGTATTATGCAAGGATAGAAATTCAATGCATGATTGTGGAGAGCAATGGCATGAAGCCACATGCTAAATAACATTTTAGAGAAAGAATTAAAATAAAAACATGCAAACAGTACTAAGTGGACCAAGACTTAGAAGTGCACAATTGAATGAGGTATTTCTAATAAATACTTCACTCACCTCATATAGGAATGGCTACCACTCTCAAATGGTGTATCGCCTCATGCCATCACCTCGCAATTTGTTATAACAATCCGATGAATTCATATTCGGCTTGTTCACCTTGAACTTTAAGTAAGATTTGCTAGAACAACTAAGAATTTATACTTGTTATTTATATCATCTCACCTAGGAATGGCATAAGGCCACATGCCATCACGCCTCCTCTGATTCAGATTCGGATTGTTCACCTTGAAATAAAATACATTAGAAACTTAGTAAAGGAATATTCATGAATCTCACCTTGAACCCGGGTTATGAATGCTCTTGCTGCATCTCTTGCATGGTCTGGCAAGGTGATGGTGGCACTCTGCTTCCGCATCCAACCATGCACAACATTATCCACCGATATGCTCATGCTGGGATCCCTTGGATTCAGCACCCATCTCTTTTCTAGGCAATCGTTCGTATATCCGGAACTTGGCTTGAACCACTCCACAGTTACATTGAAGGAGTTAGTTTCCGCGTTCTCCTCTGCATCAGTGATGCAGCGCCCCACCCATATCATTTGTTTTTTATTACTGGGTCTGACAAGCACGACCATTCCTTTGCAGACCTGTACTGGATTGAATGCTGAATCCGGCTTCTTGTTCCTCGGCCCACAATAGTGATCCTCAACATCGTTATTTGTCACTGCATTTCCAGAGGACATTGTTTCGCTACTATCTGGTGCTCTGGGTTCTGGCCAAAAGGACTCTTCCAATTCTTCATATACAACCGGCCCATTTTGGATAGCAGATATAATCTTCTCCCAGTATTCGAGAAAAGGTTTGCACCTCTGAAAATAGGATTCTCCACCAAACACCAACCCCCTCTTCCAGAAGGCAATATGCTGTCTAATCCCGGCCACTATACTTTCCTGGTCTTTGAGTCCATCTGGGTGCATCGGCCGTGGGGAACCCTGAGGAATCATAGGTTCCCCAGTTATGGGATCTCTCTTGAAGAGTTCAATGCCGTCCACTGGCAGCCACACTGTGTCCCATTCTCTCATCTTGTACCTCATCACTGGAGCACCGTCACACATGCTGAAATGAAACTGAAGAGGCTTGGAGTGGCCAATCAGCGTTTCGGATCCGTCCCTGATGTAGCCTCTTACAAACCCCTTAAAGTCTGGAACCTCTGTCAGAAGTGCAGCTTCAACAGTGCCTTTGATGCAATTTTGGAATTCATCGTAGAGTTGTGGGAGGGTGAGGACATTGGATCGCCGGAGGGACTCTGCCAGGTGACTGAACATGGCATCGACGTCTTCATGAGTGTGCCCAACCATGAGAAAGCCAAGTGTAACCGTTTCAAATATGCCTTTGGCAACAAGCATCGCCAAGTACGCGAAGACGTACATGTTTTTGTTCTCACTGCCAGCATTGTCTGTTTAGAGCAGAAGATGGGGTGGAAGGCCACATCGGCCGCAAGAACTTCCTTGAGATTCTGCTTCGTTTGGATGAGGCTGTGCATTCACCGGGCGACCAGCCTTGTTGGAATGGCATGAGGCCTCACGTGATACCCTACAATCTGACGGCCAACATATTCACTGGGATGGCATGGGGCCCCACGCGATACTGCAAGCCTTTGCTCCTCCTCCAGCTGAACCCTGTATGGGGTTCGATCGACAAGGGCCTTATGCAAGGGTTGGCCGTTCAGCTCAGTCTGCGCACTTTGCAGAGACCTTAAGTGTTTTGCTAGGGACGCAATCATCATGTTTGCACCCCTGCCACCCCATAGAGGTACAAAGAAGTTCCCATAGTTCTGGGCACCATGCCCATGAGCGATTATGCCAAACAGAGACACAGGCAGCTGCATGGATGAAGAGATTGCCTTGGGGGCAGGATTGAGTCGAGGTAAGCACGTCTTTTTCTGGTCCATTTTGTCGTGGATGATGCAGAGGTAAGAGTCAGGTCTCTCCATGGAGAGAATCCTGTTATGATAATATGCAGTCCTGCAGCTTCTCTGCTCGATGTTGTGGTCGAGCCGCCTTCTAACCAACGTCTCTTGCTCTTGAGCGCTGCAAGAATTCTTCGACAAAGCCATTTTGATAGCAGTGCACTCGTCACACTTTGAAAAGTTGGAGTACTTTCCTATACTCACATCCCTGAACCTGTTGCTCCACAATCTACTAAATCTAGATTGGCTCAGCTTCCTGTAGCCATTACTCTGGAGTTCCCGATTCACATTTTCCAATATGGCCCCCTTGGTATACATGGAAGGGAGAACTCGTTGGGTGTCTCGTGTTCCATCTTCCAAGAGGCGGGTTTTATGTGGTTGCTGCTCGCTACATGTCTCGACAAACCTCTTGAAGATTGCCTCTCCATATACAACATGACCCCTGGTTTTGTGCGTACCGTCGTTCCCATGGACTGCCTGTTGAACCCTTTGTTCCTCGAACTCAGTTTTAATTCTGTAGAATGTGGTTCGAGGGACTCCATAAATGATTCTCCATGCCTTCATGCAGACCAAACCCCTCTGGAAGACCATGCCCCCCACCTGATGTTCTGAAGCATCAACAGATGACCGTAATGCCTCATACACAAAATTGCGAGCTGCCTTCCAGGACAATGTCTTGTATCTTGCTCTCTCCTCTTCAATAGCATCCCAATCAGCATGTTGACAGCACCTCCTCTTGCAACAAGCAACTGTCGAGACCATTCGAACCTCCATCGCCATTTTCTGCCTTTTCGGTTCGTTGCTCAGATCCCTTTGGCTGCGCTTTAGGAAGGTGTACTTTCTTTTCCCATGAAGAGATGTTTTGTCATCAGTTGTAGTGGTGTTTGATTGTGAATCCTTCACATTCTCAAACACTAAGTGCCTCAATTTCCACCGCACAATGCTTCCAATAGTCAGACTGTTTTCTTCTGTGTCAACAACCTCTAAAATCGCAACTCCAATATAATCCCAGCCCAATTCTTGATTAGCAACCGCATCTCTTGGATCGACAACTGTGGCTAAGCCCTCAGCTACCACCTCCCCCTCGGGGTTGTTTAGAAACACCTTCGCCTGAATCCATGTAGCACGGTTCTTAAGATCCACGGAGGGAACATGCGTCGCACTTGCGCTGTCCCCAACATCTGCTTTCTTCTGAAGATTTTTCAAGGCAACAACAACATTTACCCCGACGACCATCTCTCCTCGTTCAATAGCGACCACATTCCCATCGAAGACAGTCTCTACTGATACAGCAGCATTGCCTTCCCCAAGCCTTTGACAGTGTATAACAAAGTTCCGATCCATAGACACAAGGGTCCCTTTTGCAACTCTCTTCCCACCATTCAAAATATAAACCTTTTCCCCAACCCTGAAGGCCATTCTGAAAGTGCAGAAAAGAAATTAAGACAATACAAAAAATGATTGGAGAATGGCCTAAATCATAACATACCAAACAACCTCAATAGCATGAGGCCACATGCCATTATTCAAACATGCTATTGACACCCACGTGAAATTTCGCATTCACAAAATTGGCATGAGGCCTCATGCCATCTTGATATACACACAGCTGCAGGCAAGTAAAAACATACATGACAATACGCTAGCCATGAAATTGCAAGGGCCCAAGATGGCATGTGGCCTCATGCCATTTCTAAATGTGGTCCTAAGCCATTCCATGGTGAACATACCAGGAAGCACAAGTGCCGAATATCAAGAGGAAGCGGTAGCCACACCAAAGACAGTGCCGCTCGCAACATCGCAACTACTCGTAGTGCCGCTCGCAACACCGCAACTGCTCGTAGCGCCGCTCACACAAACTGCCACTCGCATAAACTGCCGCTCGCAATGGCGCTTGCAATGCCGCAACCGCTCGTAGACGCATAAACCACAGCCCACAACGCCGCTTACACAAGCAGCGCTCACTGCGCTCAGCGGAACCAAGAACACGGCGCACAAAAATGATAGACCTGGGAATGAGTTCAAGAATTCAAAAATAACACACACTTGAACGTCACATCAAATCCTCTGACAAACCAGATCTTATGATTCCTCTGACAAATTTCAAACTGAGTAGCTTCTAGACTTTGCTGTCGGAGGTTGAACTTTGTCACATCATGTCCTTGCCTCGATCCAGCTGTGCCATGTCAGTGATTCGAACTTTGCCATGCCATGTCAGCGATCCGCGCCAAGATTATTCGCCGTGTAAAGGAATAATTATGCTGTGTGTGTACGTCCATTTATGGCAATATAAGGCCACACACCATTCAAAGAATAATGCTAGTCGAGCATTTTTTGGTGCATTTTTGGGTTCAAAATTGCATGAGCCCACACGCTATAAAGTTTACCTGTACCAAAAATAGAAACAGCTTTATTTACTTGGGAATTTAAGTGGTTGAGGCATTTTTAAACTTACAAAAACATGCCCTACTTACATTCCTTTGGTTGCTTAAAATTCAAAAATATTATAAACCTTTCTTTTTGCATTTTCAATGTTTTCAATTATGGTTTTTGATTTTCGTAGGACCAGCCTAGTAATCTATTTGCATCCCGTCATGTTTATAGCTAGCTTTCGTTTGTCCCCTTCGCTAGCCTGAGATACATCTGCTCGGCATCTGCCTCTTACAGCATTTGCCCAGAAAGGGCATCTTTCTTCACGTAGCATTTGCCACATGTTTAGGGTTTAGGGTTTAGGGTTTAGCAATTCAGTAGCTTGATAAACATGCAAATAAAGAACTTGATGCAAAATCCTTTGATATGTCACAATGCCCCTAGGACCATAAACACATTTCAATAGAGAGGGTCCTTTCATTTCATAACTCCTTACGTAAATCTTGGTGAAACCAGAGTTAGTGAAGCTAGTTTCTTGTGATCCTGCATCTGATTGTGATGTCCCTTTGCAATGTCGATGGAAAGGTCAATGCACACCAAACTGTAAAATCTTGGAGCAAAATAACGGTCGGATCTATGGCAAATGCCCCTGAAACATTGTAAGGCTCGTGTGGTCTCATGTGGTGTCTGATCGAGATGCTTCTTTGCAGAGTCATCAAGAAAGACATTGTATACCATTCTGTAAAATCTAGTTGCGATCTAACGGTTGGATCTCCAGAAAACTCAAACAAATCTCGCACGTGTCAGAATATCCTAGGAATATACTCCTATGTGCCCCTGAAAATTGCATGAGCCCACACGCTATAAAGTTTATCTTTGCCAAATAGAGAAAAGTTTATCTGTGTCATGTGAGGTAGTTACAGTCCTTTGTGCTCGGCATCTGCCTCTTGCAGCATTTGCACTGAAAGGGAATTTTTCTCCATTCAGCATTTGGTCCTGAAAATGGCATGCGCCCACACGCCATTCAAGGAATAACGCCACAGGACGCCTGGATTTTTGGGTTTAAAATGTTTAGGGTTTTTTGGGTTTTTTCAAAATATTTTGGGTCCAACGTTTTTTGGGTTTCTTTGGTTCAAAATTGCATGAGCCCACACGCTATAATATTGATTTGAGAGAAAAATAGAAACAGATAGAATTTCTTTATTTAGTTGAACATCTGCCATTTTTGGAAATACAAGATGCTTTGGAATATCCAATCATGCATGGTATAAATATAGCGAGGGTATTAAATGATATCCCAATCATGATCTTTCTTTTGGATTTCGCATGCATGCAGTCCGAGGAATGATGACGTTGCAGATTTCTTTTGGATTTTGCGTGCTTGCATGCGCGCGGCAATCCAGAAATTAATGGTGGCGCCCAAGCCTGAGGAATGATGACGTGGCGGGATTACCAACCGTTGTGACATTTCGCGCGTGTGAGGTTAGGTTTTGCATTTTGCTTCGTACTCGCGCTCGCACACTCGTGCTTGCGCTCGCATCACACTCGCGCTCGCGCTCGCATCACACTCGCGCTCCCGCTCGCATCGCGCTCCCACTCGCGATCACGCTCACTTCTCTACAGGTTTCTCGTGTGCATCGGCGTCCACTCGCGCTTGCATCACACTCGCGCTCGCATCGCGCTCGTGTGCATCGGCGTCCACTTCAAGACACACCCAGTTTGTAACTTCGCCGCCAACTCTGCCGCCCACTCCGCCACCCACACGCAGCCCACTTGGCGTCCCGGGAGATTTCAGCGCCACTCTCCAACTGTAAGTGGCAGAGTAGCCTTGCTGCTACGATCCGCTGCACACACAGTGCACATTCGCCAGCGAGTCCGGCCTCGATTGTCACGGCCTCCATTCGGCTTCAAATGGTAAGTCTTTTAGGCCAAGTAGAAAATGGCATAAGGCCACATGCCATTCAGTAGCAACATTGGCATGCACCGATTGGGCTCTCGAGTGCAGTCCGGTTACAGATGGCGTGTAGCCTCACGCCATCTTAGGATGCAGCCTCAAGACATCTGATGCAGTGGTGAATGGCGTGTGGCCTCACGTTATTTCCAGCTGCTAGCTTTTCATCTATCAGCTCTAATTGTTGTGCATTTCTGAACAGGCGAGGAATTGCGTTCTTCTTCCAGCCACTGTCAATGTGGATGCAGAGAAGGGGGAGGAGCTCACTAGTTGGACTTTCGGGATGGAAGGCGAGGATCTGATGCTGTACAACACAGATGGTGGGAGAAAAGAATGCATGGGGATCCTCATCCAAGTGACAGACACTCCATGCAGTTCCATGCAAGAATATGGACTGGCACTTGTGGTAGAGACAGCGTCCGCCTTCAAGATCCACCTTGCACATCCTAGCGGCTTCCCGGAGGGGGGCAGCGGTTATGAGGAATTCCTAGAGGGAGCTAGGGAGAGGTTGTCCAGGAGGCCCACAATTTCAAAGACGCTGCGGGTCTATGAAGATCACATGGAATCCACGGACCTCACCTACGGCGATGTTCAAAAACTATATTCCAACATTGAGCCGTTGAGAGTGACTCCAGTTCGCGAAGCGAAGGGGAAGGGGGTCGATCTGGAAACTACCCTGAAGCAGAAAAGGGTGGTCAAGCTCAAGCCGACGTCCGACTCTGCTGCTCCAAAAAAGAAGCTACTCGGTGATGCCATTGCCTCGGGTTCAAACACTACACCCACCAAAAAGAAGAGCCGTAAAGAGCAGAAAGAGCAAGAAGAGGCAGCAAAAATCGTCGCAGATAATAGTACTTGTTACTATTCCAACAAAGTATATACAATCGACGTGAGCCGTATCGACATCCAAAGCAAATACAACCACAGGCTAGTATCTGATGAGTGGGTGCAGAAACTGAAGCAGAAGATGCTGGCAAGTCCAGTAACACCCGACATCGCAGACGTGATCCCCTACTACCGAACAATGAAGGGCGAGATGAGGTTTCCAGACTTGATCAATAGGAAGGTGTTGAACGATCAGAACATCCGGTTCTATGCCGTCTCCGGGCAGCATTCTAGCTTGGCGATGCAACAGATAGTTGTGGATATTATGGTGGGCGAGGAGGTGAAGAAAGTCTTCAAGACAAGAGTTGTCCGCCTGATAAAAGGCAACTCGCCCCTCCGATCTATCATATACATCTCCCACACGCAGAATGTCAAGCAAGAAACGTGCTACAAATCGGGTCTGCACGAGACATTGACACGAACACGGAAGCTCTGGGTTCAACTGAAGAAGCCACAAAAACCAGGACAAGGACGTGCACTAGCAACTAGCGCCTGGCAGGTAAGCCTCATTGCATGTGGCATAGCTTGTGGCCTCACGCCATTTTCATTGAAGGAATTTTCGAGTCTTCTCTCGAAAACACTGGGGGTCAATGACACACTCAGCATCCATAACATTCTACTCGCGACAAAAGTTGTTTTTGACAAATGGGTAGATGTGCTGAGGAGGTACCATGACGGGGAGTTGCTAAACTCAATGGGTGTGGAGGACGGCCGGAAGCCCAATGATTTGAAGCTCAATGCCTTGCGTTTCTCGCGGTCTCTAGACGACGACGACCTTCTGACAGTGGCTAATGCTCTTCTACGTGGTGAGGTAGTCTTCAACAAGACCAAAATGACTCCCGGCCATATTGTGACATACGAGGACTTGTGCACGACTCTGAGAGCTCGTGCGCTATTGAAGGATTGGATCTTCGAGCAAGTGGCCGTGGAGAGGGTGAGCATCGACACCACGCAAGAGATGATGGAAGAGCTGGACTTGTCAAATGAAGACATCGACGAGTACGTGAAGGGGGCCCCCAAGTTCATCGATCTGCTGCGGGATGCCACGAAAAGTAAAGCTGAGAAGTTGAATCAGTATCCAAATTTCATTAAGAGGGATGTCGACCGCCGGCTTCAGAAACAGCTCGACCCCGCAGCAGAGGCCTATCGAGAACCTTACCGGGTATACGTGAATTCGGATGAGGATCAAAGGTGGAGGAGCATCGTTTCCCGCGGAGATGAGCAGGTCAAGAACATCTTTTGTGTGATGGACTTCACAAACGAAGAGATCACTCATGCAGACAAAGTCAGCTCCATCTTAATGGTGGGACTTGCGGAGGTGGAATCTTCAGTCCACTATATGATCTACGACTCCGAATCCTATCACAAGTTCTGGAAGGCCTTGAACGAGGTGAAGGCTCGGTTGAAAGGCAAGGAGATGCGGGAGATCCATGGGATAATGGCTAAGAAGAAGATACCGACGAATGTCCGCATCTTCACACTCGCCCTTGTTATTGGTCCTACAGCAGAGTGGGACTGGAGTGACTTCCCAGCTTCGTTCGACAAGGCCGATCGAATTGATCTGAGGGAGATCAATTTACCTGTGCCTGAGGAACTGAAGAGGGCTATGGAGCTTTCGAATCCAAAGAAAGCTCCAGGTGCAGCATGGGAAATGCTCAGTTGGGTCTTCAACGCAATAGCGGGTGACTCCAAGGGCAAATGCGTTGTCGAGTACAACTGCGGCGGACTATTCTTTCGAGCCGCACTACTCAAGGGTGTCCCGTGTGTTGCGGTGACAAACTCCATTGAAGAGGTGACTTCAATGGAGCATATAATTACAGTTGCCAAAGAAAAATAGTATCTTCTCTGCGAACCTGGTGAGTACGCACTTTAAGTTTAAATGTTATCTCACAAGCTCTGTATGCAGGAGCGTGGCCACCCCCAGATGCTGAAACAGCGTTAACAGCTACTGATGTTAGGCCGAGCTCACAACCTGCACAAGGTAAGGTCACGTGAGGCCTCACGCCATTTTGATTATAGATCGTTGTGAATATTCAGACACGAGGACTGAAAAGCGCACTGGTGGCGCGTCGAAGAAGGACAAACAGACAAGCAATAGGAAAAAAGGAGGTACAAATTATATTTGCAATGGCGTGTGGTCTCATGCCATTCCTTGCAGGAGACACTTCTTCAAAGGCAAAACAGGCAAGTACCAGCCAAGCTCAAACTGACAGTGGTCATAAAAAGCGAAAGCACGTTGGACAGTCGTCGGGATCAGAGGCGTTTGATTCAAAAAGGAAGAAGGGCAACGAAAAGATGATAGGTAATGCCTCGCGGTTATGGCATGTGTGCTCATGCCATTCATTGCAGATCAAGGGCTGAGTGAAAGCAGCCAGTCACCACCTCCTGACTCAGATTCCTATGGCGGACTCCCCTTCCCCAATCTCAATGGAGAGGTACAATGGATGAGGGATGCTTTTCAAGTCAGGGCCACATTTTTCTCATCTCGTCGTCTTCGAAGGGTGCAAGAACGTGCAGAAACCATGTTAAGACAGTCGGGTGAGGATACGGTCCTAGGTCACGCACTAAAACAAGCTATGGATGTCTTGTATTTTGAGATGGAGACTCGGCCAGATGATTTTCCCAAGATGGTCCTGGAAGAACAAGCCATCTAGCCTGAGCAGCCTATGGAAGAAATGCAGGAGGGGGATGAGGAGCCAGAGAAAGATAATGAGCAGGAAGAGCAGAAGGACGAAGAGGAGGACAAAGAAGAAGAGGACGAAGAAGAGGAGGATGAAGAGGACTTGGATGGTCCTCACAATGGTGACGATCACAATAACGACGACGACGATGATGACGACGATGGCCAGCCTAAGGTGGCCAAAGAGCAGCGGAGGAAGGTCATACAAGACAAACCATCAAGTAAATAATAGTACATCCATTCCTAACCTTTTACCATTTCTAACATTGTCCATGTAGGTCGTAGAAGAAATGGTAAGTAGAGATTATTCAGTTGAATTAAGATACAAACTCTAGCCTTTAGTGTCGAGGAAGGATAGTGCCAAGCAAGGGTCGAAACGTATGTCCAATCCTTCAGAATCAGCAGTGCGCCCAAGTGATATCGGTCCTAGTTCCTCAATAGCAGTTGATGGTAAATACAGTATAGTCGATTCAATGTGCTAATGAGTTTGTTTTTAGTAGCCAGTAGGGAGGATACCATCTCAATCAAAGGGAGATATTTGGACATGCATATGGATCCGCCAGTGGACTCTACTTGCCTGCAAGAGTCATCAGAGCTGGTGGAGGCTACTATCCATATCAACGCCAAGCAAACTGACCACGCTCCACTTGATGCTGCCCATACCACTGAGTCAATCTTGTCCACGTATCCAACTAACGGTGACCAGGCGCCATTGGACCCGCATGAGGCCGCCCCAGCCGCCGAGCCGGTCGTATCCTCATTTCCAACAGACTCAACGTGTGCCCAATCGTCTGACTACGCGCCGTTGGAACCTCCCTACACCGCCCCTGCTGCCTGTTCGGTCATGTCCACTTTGCCAACGGAGGCACCAGCTGAAATGGCGTGTGATCACATGCCATCGGAACCACCCCATGCCACTGTTGAGCCAGTTGTACCAGAGTCTACAGCTGAAATGGCATGTGCCCACACGCCATCGGATGCGATTGACCCCACATTGCAGAGGAGAGTATTTCCGCCCTTCACGTTTCCTCGACCAAAACCCTCTGAACGACCATCGGGAGCACCATTCGCTAATATTGTAGATGGTAAAATTGACTTGTACCATTTTTTATGCTGACGCATTTCATTTCAGAGTCACGGCGAAAGTACTGTATCGTTTTTGATCTGAACAGTGTCCTTTTCTCCCATGAGCGTGGCTCGTCCTCGAATGTCACTGCACCCTCCAAAGCCTGCGGTCGCAAGTTGGTCAAAAGAGACAGATTCACATTAATCACACGGGAGAAACTGCGGGATCTAATAATGACCATGCGACACTTAAAACAGAGGGCCGGGTTCAATTTGCAATTGGGAGTTGGACATCCATGATGCGCCACAATGCATTAACGTTGCTACAGATGATGCACGATCAGATGCGAGTAATATTACCATTTGACTTTCTCCTAACACAGGAGGATTGCTTGACTATGGTCCATGTGAGGGGTAGCAAGCCCTTCTTCGTCAAGCCAGAGGCTGTAGTGATGAACCAGACTGCTAGGTCAAGTGAAATCCTCATCATCGATGACTCGCCGATTAAAACTGCAGCGAACACGCACACATATGCAGTGCACCCCATCTCTTGCAGTATGGAAACTAGGGAGAAGAAACCGTATGTTCTGGGGGACCTTGCAAAACGGCTTGAAGCGATGGTGATAGAGAACCGGCCAGTCCAGGAGGTGGCTGCAGAAATCAACCAAATGGCAGATGGAACGGTATATCAGAAGCCATTTGATCGGACAGACACCAGTCATCATTTATGGCATGTATATTGTCTAGCCAAGCACTATCCGCATCTCCATAATCTGCTCAACCAGATGGGTTCTTCGACCATTGAACATGAGCGTGGACGTATTAGAGAAGAGATGGCATTACTATTGGGTTTAAATCCTGATAGTGTGGAGAGTGATGAAATTCCAAGATTATTGTATAGGCATTGGAGGCAAAAAATAACAGTCTGAGATGGCATGTATTTATTTAAAAATGTAATTTATTATGGCATGGGGTTCCATGCCATTGTATTAATATTAAAAGACAATTCTTTGAGAGGATTTGCATTATACTAGAAGTGTTACAGCATGTTATTGGAAGTCTACGAAGTTGTTTTATTAATAAGGGGAAAGTAAAGATTGAATGGGGACTTGGGCTCCACCTAGACTCGGAGCAACTGAGCCAATATTAAAAGGATGGAAAGAAATTGGACGACGATGACAAGGAGAAGAGAGAGGTGAAGCAGTGGCAGGGGGAGGAGAAGTGATTGAGTAGACATTTCCTTGTTTAAAATAAAATGGCATGTGCCTCAATGCAGTTGAATTTTGTTATATTTATATACTATATAAAGGTTTGGAAACTTTATTTTACAAGTGGGATAATGACAATTCCCACTTTAACGAAATAGAGCTTTGTTGGGGAAGGCATTTTGGCTCATTAGCTTCGATATTGAAGTTAGCTTTTGCATTTGGCAATCATTGGTGATGGTTGACTATTGTTTAGGATAGTTGATTATTCTTGTCAAAAAGGTTTTGTTTGATTATTGTTGATATAGAATGATTTATCATTCTTCGGGATGGTAGATTCTTTCTTCGACAATGATTATGCATCACTGTATTGATGGGATGATTGATGATTTTTCATGATAGTTAATTATTCTCTTTGATAGCTTATGGCTTTTTGCATTACCACATGTTCTTTGTGGTTTGCTTTGGATTGGTCTTTTGGGTTTGAAACATCAGTAGGATGTTGCTAACACTTGCTTGAGCAACTCTAGTTCCTTGGTATTGTTGACCGAGATCTATTCAGATTGGCTTCTGTGATAGTTGGCATGAATGGGTGTTTGTTGGTTTTACCACATTCATTCTATTCTGTTAATTATTACTCGAGTTAGTTCTGATAGATTAGGGTGTTATTTCCTTTAGGTGATACATTCGCGAGCATTATGTTTGTCAGTCAATGATACTTTGTGTTCTTTGAGTTATCTTTAATAAGTTGTTTGGCATACTGTTTGCCATCTTCGATAGTGAAGTTTCATCATTGAGTTTTCTTGATGATATACTTACTATTGAATTTTGTTGGATGGTGATTCCTATGTTTACCAAAAATAATGATCTTAGTGGTTCTGTACTATACTACTAGTTTATCAGATGATACCTTACTTGGAATACTTTTGTGTTCTAATATAAGATTTAATCACTGATAATTAAGTCTCTAAGATATCATTGTCTATGACTTTGATATTGTCCATGTATTGATCTTTGAGTTTTTGCCAGTATAGGCAGACTGGCTTCGGCACTTCGTGTGCATGTTGAAATCTTTAGTCATGGGGTAGCTACTATCGACTGGTCACATAACTCGCCTCTCTGTCAATGTTCCTTATTCCGTTAAAAGGGCGTGACCGTGTAAACAACTCTAACTGCCTGTTTACAGTAGTCTATCTAAACCTTACCGACGGGTTTGGTTTCTTTGCTCATGAGGGTTGGGGCCTCTGGCTCCTCTCTCTATGTCTCTGCGGGCAGGGCATATCACACTTTTGTAAGCTGGGTGACTCCCAGAGCAGCAAGGGTGGCTAACTCCGTTGGTCATTTCCTTGTCGGCAACGGCCGGAAGGTGTCTGAGCTGGTAGCGCATCCACGTTAGACAAAGAGGTTACCCCTAACTCATTTAAGTTGGTGCATTTCTCACATAGTGTGAGTACCGTGAACTTTTTCTGGAGTTGTTTCCTTGGCGGTATTCTAGACTCGAGTATGCATCGATGAGGATGTCGATCTTCCCTAGGGGGGGAGAGTGTCGCGAATGTGACTTCGGGTATCAAAAGTTATCTGTCAACCAGTCCTTACGGACACTCTTACTTTACTGCCACGATGGCAGGAGGTCGGTAATTCTGGACCCTTTATCAGTCCCTCTTGTGCTAGTGGAGTTAACTGGGCATTTCGAGTGTACTTAGACCGGACGAGCATAAGGACGGAATTCTCACGTGTTATTAGCTAAGCATACTTAGCCCGGTAAGGAGTTCCTGTCTCGTTATGTCTTGCACTTGCTAGTGACAAGAACCCTCGCGTATTGAGATTGGTCCCTCAATATCACTACATGATAACTTACTGTGTCTGCCAAACACCCTTGCTATCATGCCCTTTGTGTTGGTCTCATTTTGGTCCCAAATGCTATTTATGGAAAGTGTCCAGATTTGCTCATTTGGCATATCTACGGAATGTAGAGATCGGCCTAAACACAATGGTGTTTGTCCCGTATCCAAATTCGCAATCTAGCGCCATTCTATATTTAGTAAGTTTCGAGCTTGTTCCAGAGACTAACTCCTGATACTAAGGAGGCTTGGGGTGAAAGCCCAAAGCGTGTGTTCCTCAAGGGGGGGGGGCTGTGATAGTGGGTAGGTCGGGCATGGCCAACCAACCTGAGGCATAGTCTAGCTCCCACTTGCATGCCTATCCTTGTTCTGCGTCTGGCTTGGGTCTAAGCCCAAGTTCCATTCCATGCTAGCTGGTGGAGTACCCATGTCCTCGCATTAGGCCACCAGTATGCCGAAATAACACCAGACTCCGTTTGGCTCCATTTTGCGTGCTAGTCCTGGCATTGGGATGCTGGTTACTCTAGGACTGTTCCAAGTCGCTCCGGGCTTCTGTCCCTTCGCTCCTTGGGCTTTATGCTCAGGAGTTGCTCTGTGACTCGGTTCCATCACTCCTTGGCTTCGTGCTTGGGAGTTTGGCACCGTTCCTTCGTTCAGTGGCCCAAGGCCCTGAACCTTGGGTTCCTATGGATATGTGGCATGTGACACATGGCATCTATCACGTGGCACAAAGAGGGTTAGGTTCCGCTTCGTGGTGCTATCCTATGGTAAATCACAGACTAAGATAAAGGTTCATGGACAAGCACAGACTAAATGACCACTCGAATCCAACTCAACTGCAATAAGCTCACTAATGCATTTAGGCAATAGCTCTGACCATGTTTTGAAGAGGCTAGCTATGCATGATCAACACTCAGCCGAAACTAAAGTGAAGACCATGAGATGAGCTCATATCGGTACACAACCTCCTCATAAACAAAGCTATAGTACGGGTACCAACATCTCAACCTCGAAAAACTAAGTTGGACATTACCATCCTTAGCCAAGGCGCAGGACCACCAAGACCAAGTCAAGATCAGTGAGAGCTCACTACTCTCATAGAGTCTTAACAAAATGTAAAGTGCAATCTACCACCAAGCATAATGCTACAAAAGAAAGGCACAAGGGTCACCCTTCTTAGAAAAGTGCAACGGCCACTTTTCTATACCAACTCCAGAATCTATCCAGCTCAATTGCCTTAGCTCTAAAAGTCAGCATCCCTTTTCGGGTTGTATCATACAAACTACTTACTAAGGTCTAAGCCAACCAAAGTCAACTCCAACCCCTTCACTAGTTTGTACTGGCTTACGAAAATGGAATGGTTTTTGGGCAAAGTGATCAACAGATCAGCCATTGGAAAAGTCTAAGAAAATTTGTGGAAAAATTTTCCATCCTAAAGAAAGAATGACTCTCAATCTAGGAATGCAAACTTTCAAGACTCAACCAACTTCCTTCTACTAACAACTTCACATAGGTTCACCTCAACACAAATTCTCATGACTCATAGTATGCTTAAGCATCGAACATCTTTGCCCATACTTCCGACATCCAACTCCGACATCCGCAAAATGCAAAGTGAACATCCAAGGCTTGATCACAAAGACCACATCTTCAAATATCCATATTGCACTAACACTTTTCTTCAACCACCTTCAAGATCCAATGTGAAGCCAAAACACTAACAAGAAAAATGACATGGAAAATCAAGCTCTAAGGAAAATTCCTTATCACTTGAAGAACAATGCCACTTCCACTAACACAAGTGCTAGCAATGTCAATGCCTCAACTACACACTTTCTCCATCCAACAATCTACTCCAAGTGCTAATGCATCAACTGACAAGTTATACCAAGAGAATGCTATAACCTTTTCCAACACTTTATGGGCAAACCCTCAAGGAACAAGGAACCAACTTAAGCTTAGCATAATGGACCACCATCGAGAATCTAGTCAAAGCTACTACAATGCTACTACGTGCAAGTAGACTAGCTTCACTGTCAACCACTTTGGGGTTGATCATCGTTTAACCAAGCAACTTCGTAAACACATTGCTCACTATCACATGGATATGATATAAGTATCACAATGATTTGATCATCAATTGAGCAACACCATGAGCAACACCCATGTCATTACTTCAAAGGTTTATTGTGAGACACAAAATCCCTAGGCCCCAAAGTGGAGCTGGAAGGGCGCCACGTGGTAGTGGTCGAAGCAAAAACCAAACAAGCGTAACACGTTTGGACTAAAAGCTCCGACTTGAAAGGTCGAGAGTGGGAGTGGAACTCCCAACAAAGTGCTCGAGGAATGAGCACGAAGTGAGCCATCAGCGAGGCTCTAAAAAGGGACCCGAAAGGACCAACACATGATACGTGGAAGTGTTCGAGATGGAGTTCGAGGTGGACCCAAGATGGAGTCCGAGATAGACCCGAAATGGAGTCCGATATGGAGTCCGAGATGGAGTCCGAGATGGACCCGAAGTGAAGTCCGATATAGAGTCCGAGATGGAGTCCAAGATGGACCCGAAATGGAGTCCGATATGGAGTCCGAGATGGAGTCCGAAAGGGAGTCCGATATGGAGTCCGAGATGGAGTCCGAGATGGACCGAGATGGAGTTCGAGATGGACCCGAGATGGAGTCCGAGATGGACCCAAGATGGAGTCCGAGATGGACCTGAGATGGAGTCCGAGATGGACCCGAGGTGGAGTCCGAGATGGACCCGAGGTGGAGTCCGAGATGGAGTCCGAGATGAAACCGAGACCGGGACTGGGACCGAGACTGAGACCGAGACCTAGACCGAGACCGAGTCCGAGTCCCAATCCGGGACCGAGACCGAGACCGAGTCCGAGTCCGAGTCCGAGTCGGAATACTAATACAGGCAGTTGGGTGAAAGCCCAAAGCGATTGTCCCCCAAGGGGGGCCGCGGGGGGGGGGGGGGGGGGGGGCTGTAGGGGGTTCCAAAAGTATAGTAGGGAGAGTGTGGGGGTTGGAGCCCAGTGGAGCCAGTTTGGCCAGGAAAGGCCAGTTTGGCCAGGAAAAGCCAGTTTGGCCCAGGCAGGCCAGACCTAGTGTTAGGTGATGAGCTGACCACTAGGAAGTCCAAAACTAGAGTGAACACGGACCGACAAGCTGGGTAGCTTGGTGAAGTGTTCAAGAGCCGGCTCTAGTTCCCCCGGGAGATCGACTGGCCGATGCTCCCAGTCCAAGTGTGGGTGGCACTACCTACTTGGATACCAGGCGTGGCTCAACGGAACCTCGCTCGAAGCCCATGGCTAGAGCACCCAAGGGCGGAAGGCGGGGAGAGTACCCAGGTGGCTCGCGTAAGGCCACGGTGTTCCGAAATGTTGTCCCAAAGGCCCAGACTGTGGAAAGGAAGAGGAGCAGTCCTCTGGGGCAGTGACCAAGGACATAGTCGTGTGGTGAGGAAGTCCCAGAGGACCGTGTGTTAGGATCCTATCCCTTACACCCTAAGCCAACTGGCTAAAGGGGTGATCACTTGATTGCAGGGCCCTTTCCTTATCCTATTATCCTGACCTGGTGCCTAACAATCCTCCCCCTCGTCAGAGAATGATCGTCCGCGATCATACTTAGGCCACCATCTGGTCACCATGGTCCTTCTCTTAGGGTCTACCAAACCTTGGTTCTCCCTCTAGATTCACCATGTTGAATATTCCTTCAGAATATTCCTGCCCCACTCATCAGCCACGAGAATCGAACTAGGCTCTGATACCATTGTTAGGATCCTATCCCTTACACCCGAAGCCAACTGGCTAAAGGGGTGATCACTTGATTGCAGGGCCCTTTCCTTATCCTATTATCCTGACCTGGTGCCTAACACCGTGGGACTTAGTGGTTGGGCCTGTGGGCCTCGATCTAGTGGCAGTGTTGGCAAACACGGCCAAGGGCAGAAAGGGACTTAGTGAGGACTGACAGAGGGATATTGGGGAAGGCTATTCCCCTTGTCGGTGGGCATCCTAAGGATGCTAAGGAGTGGATCTGAGATGACCACTCACGGATGGTTTGCCTAGTCTTGGAGAGCCAAGATTGTGATGCAAGTGGTATTGGACTACCAGTGTGGCAAAGGTGATTGGGCATGGCCTTAGCGTAACAAGCTGCCATGTCGGTGGTACCTTTGAGTGTCGGTCATGGGATCGGACACGTGGAGCACTTGGACCAAGTGCAAATGTTGAGTGGCATGGATGCCATTCTCGGGGCTAGCAAGTCCCAAGTCTGGAATTGGACTTATGGAGGTTGTGAATGAGACTCCTCCAAGTGGTTAAGTGACTAAAGTAGAATGGAAAATTTAGTCGCTTACAATTTGGTATCAGAGCTGTTCCTTAGTCCGACTTTTATTGGTGCTCAAGTATATCACCATTGATGTTGGCATCGGAAGGTCCTAGGAGTGGGCCTCTCCTTGAGGAGTAGCATGTCGAGAGGACATGGCTCTCCACTCAAGTTCATGTGTGAACTTGGGCACAATGTGGTGGATAGAAAAGGGCCAATAATGGAACGACTTTGGGATCTTGGGAACAGTATAAGGTCTCCTCAGAGAGCTGAGGATGTGATCAAAATGAGCATTTGACGCAGCAAACGGGCTAACGTAGTTGTGATAAACAACTATAGTTGGGATCATGGGAAAGATGTAGACTCCAAAACAATAAAGGAGTCACAAGATTATCCTCATATAGTTGAGGTTGGTGCTCATGAATGTGAGACCAGAGGTAATGACCGTGGGAGGTCAAATACGGAAGAGGACACAAGTCCTTGAAATGGTAGCCGGGGCTACCTTTAATAAATGCTGGAACAACCCAAGGAGTTGGGGGGTGTACTTAGAGATGAGTTGGTATTCTCATCGCATGGACAAGTAGTCCTAAGGGGCAAAGGTTGCCCCCAGAGAACAAAATCAAGTGTCAGAGTAACACTTGTGAAAATAGTCCTTTTGAGTAGGACAGGAATGCAAAAAGTGTATTCCAGTGAGCTAGTGCCTCACAAGTAGGACCTTACGAGTCTGTGGATTAACCAAGTCCAAAACTGCTGGATGACTCAAGTAGAGTCAAGGGATGGTCCTAAAAGGACTGATGGAAGCATCTGGACTAAGGTGTATTGTACCCCACAAAGGATGGGGGGGGGATCATAGGATCCAAGGATGAGAACAGAGGGTATCTCATCGATGGCAAAATGTGCCATGCTAAAGTCGTGGGAAAGGTGTTCCCAAAAAGAAAACAACTTTGACACAAAGTTGTGTGTGACCTCTATGATGTAGTGCTAACGGATGGTTGGCATAAGAAAGAGTGGTATTGGTCTTGGCAAAGACTTAGACACAAAGATGAAATGTCATAGAGGTAGGCTCATAGAGCCGATGGTGTGGAGACACCAAATGTGCCAAGGTGTGATACCTTGAGGCTATGTTGGTGGGTTCATGAGAACCCTTTGTCAAAGAAATCCCAATAGAAATGGGAATGGCATAGCCTAAGCTGCAGAGCATGCAGTTAGAGTGTGGTGACCCAGATAATGATGGAGGTGTGGAAGCACCAGCAATGAGTTGTAGGACTTGACAACTACGAGGCAACTAAGCAAGAGGTGCAAAATAATTGGTTAAACAGGTAGAAGGTAGCTACCCAAGCTTTCTTAATGGCATAGGGAAGTTGGATATACCCTTACGGGGGATAAGTTGCTTATGTTGTGATATAGTAAGTCAATATCATAAAAGGAAATACTCATTGTCAAGGAAGCCGTCATTGGGACACCCGAACACTCTAGAACACCAGGAGGTGGTGTTTGATGTCGCGAGGGCAGTAGATAAGGCCCAAGGGACTAAGTCCCTAGCGAATGATGGATAGTAGGTGCTATCCAAATGTCCAAAGTGGTGGAGACAGGAGAAGACTATCTACTCGAATTGGACAAAGCCAAAAATGGAATTTTGGCAAGGCTAGCGATGGGCATGCAAAGGCCCATAAATAACAACGAAATCCTGGTGTGTGGGATTATAGGGTGAGCATACGTGGATTGAGGAACCACTCCCTAGGCTATCGGGTAGGTTCATCCCTAAGAATACTTGCTAAGGCATGATAGAAAGTGCAAAGCTATCCTCCTGGTCTGGAGGAGAATGACCGAAGGAAAGGTGTGAAGCAAAAAGCAAGAAGTAAGGGGATAGAACCGAACCATAGGAATCGAAGGGCATAACCAAGGTTGGTTATGCCAGCTGGGAGTGGAGAATCAAGTGGGGGCTCGAGGGTGTTGCCACTAGCAACCGTGATGCCATGGAGAGTCTAAAATATGGAATTGTCCATGTTAGACTATATGGTAATTGGAAAGCTTGCAAAAAGGGGGGCCTTAACAAGCTAAGGGACAGAGTTCCTTCAAGGTTCCCAAAGAGGATTCTAGGTAGCTTAGTACCTAGAAAGGCCAAGCATAAATAGTTCAAGGAACGCGCGAAATTAGAGTGGCATAGCAGAAGCATGGTCTTGAAGCTTGCCATGAGGCAAGGCTATCAAGGTTAGGGAAGTAGTTCCCGAGTGTTCAAAGAGAAGGCTTTGAACAAAAGTCGATGATCAAGGGCTTTCACGCTTGTGCAAGAACCATGTTACAGTGGTTGTAGGACTTGCCAAAGCGAGATTGGCAAGTCAGGGGAACAAATACCCTAGTTGAAGGTGATAACTTCAAAAAGGGTGGGCCATGGAGCCAAGCATGGAGGAGTCCATGCATGATCACAGGCTTGTCAAGTGAGAGGACTTGGCAGTGGGGAGGAACTAGGTTCCTAAACTGTGATCTATAGCGCGTTTTAAGTATAAGTTGGTGCACTGGCGTGGGGAGTCACACCAGGCATCCTAGGTGATGCTGTCCGTAGATGCATATACGGAGGTTGGGTTCGAGTCCCGACCCTCTAGTGCTTGGGTTCGAGTCCCAAATCACTAGGGCGTGGTGATGGTTTGGAATATGAGGACACTCATATTTCGGTGGTCATGGACTCTCAATGAGGATATTGGCTTGGGCACACCGCCAAGCGGGGGATGCCCCGAAGTCGTGATGCACGGTTAGATTGCTTAGTGTGGCTCAGCATATCTAACTTGAACACTTTGGTGCTAGTGGTACCAAGGATGTGGTGAATGAGATGGGGACACCCAGTCTCAGTTGCTATAGACCCTTGGCCGGAAGGGCTAGCTTGGGCGCACTGCCAAGTGTGGGGGATGTCCCCGGGGTCGTAGTTAACAAGTTAAAGGTCTAGAAGACCTAGTACCTATTGGCAAACCTATTAAGGTGTCGAGGTGAGATCACTAGGTGATCTTGTGGCTAAATAAGGACAAGGTCCTTGTTTGGGTTAAGGAATAAGGTTCCTAATTCAAAGTGTTGATTTGAACTATTGATGATGGTGTGGCTTGGTCAAGGTGACCAAGTGGGAAAAGCACCTTAGGGAAATGAGCTATGTCATTGCGATGGCATAGTGTGTCCAAGGAAAGTAGTCTCTAAAGAAACCCATAGGAGGGTCACAAAGTTGGGCCGTGGATAGAGCCCACAGCAGAAGATGCTAAAGAGACTTACTAGAGGTGAACACCCTAGTCTTGGCAAAACAGAGGCTTTGTTATGGAATCAAAAGAATACCTCAAGGAGGGAGGTAGAGATTTGATGTTGCTTGGTACAACAATCAACGGATAGGAGCAAAAGATGAGTGGCCAAGATAGGGCCGTGGAATCCCTTGGAAGGAATCCAAGTGACAAAGTTAGACGAGGAACACTAATGTGTTGGATGCTAATAAATTGCGGGAAAGGAAGTGTGTTTCCAAAGATGGATTCCGAATTGCTCCGATTTGGCGAAAGTGGAAGCTCCAAGGGAGGGAGCGATAAGGTAGCCAAATGATAGGGCCATGGACAGCCCTAGTACAAAGTATGATAAATGGAACTTAGTGCCCAAGGTGGCACGAAATAGAACAGAGGATGATGGTGCCCTCAAGTAATGAACTTCCTAGGATGGGGAAGTGGAGTTACATAATCTGTGCAATGCAAGGTGTTGGAGACACCTAGGAAATTGACTTCCAAAAGTCAAAAGAGTAAAAGTTCCAAGGTGCAACGTTCAATAGATGGAAATTGAGACTACTCGAGAAGGAGTAGTGGGATTGACTTAGAGAAGGGTCTCTAAGAGGTTTAGCGAGAACTAAACCAATAAAAGGAGAGAACCACTACATGTGGTCCAATCAGTCTCTAAGTTGGAGAGACTACCCTCCTTAGAGGATAGGCAAGGCATAGTGAGCCTTTGGTGTCAAACCATTGAGGAATATGCAAAAGGCATGGTGAGCCTTTAATGTCAAACCATTGACGAATATGGAGAAGGCATGGTGAGCCTTCAATGTCAAACCATTGACAAATATTAGCTAGGTGCCAAGGATGGAAATGGTAACACATGCGGGTGTTACTTTATAAAATGGTTTACCGTTCGATGAGGACATCGAACTTCGTCTATGGGTGGTGGAGTTGTGAGACACAAAATCCCTAGGCCCCAAAGTGGAGCTGGAAGGGCGCCACGTGGTAGTGGCCGAAGCGAAAGCCAAACGAGCGTAACACGTTTGGACTAAAAGCTCCGACTTGAAAGGTCGAGAGTGGGAGTGGAACTCCCAACAAAGTGCTCGAGGAATGAGCACGAAGCGAGCCATCAGCGAGGCTCTAAAAAGGGACCCGAAAGGACCAACACATGACACGTGGAAGTGTCCGAGATGGAGTCCAAGGCGGACCCAAGATGGAGTCCGAGATGGACCCGAAGTGGAGTCCGATATGGAGTCCGAGATGGACCCGAAGTGAAGTCCGATATGGAGTCCGCGATGGAGTCCAAGATGGACCCGAAATGGAGTCCGAGATGGACCCGAGATGGAGCCCGAGATGGACCCGAGATGGAGTCCAAGATGGACCCAAGATGGAGTCCGAGATGGACCCGAGATGGAGTCCGAGATGGACCCGAGGTGGAGTCCGAGATGGACCCGAGGTGGAGTCCGAGATAGAGTCCGAGATGGAACCGAGACCAGGACTGGGACCGAGACCGAGATCGAGACCGAGACCAAGTCCGAGTCCAAATCCGGGACCGAGACCGAGTCTGAGTCCGAGTCCGAGTCCGAGTCCGAATACTAATACAGGCAATTGGGTGAAAGCCCAAAGCGATCGTCCCCCAAGGGGGGGGGGGGGGGGGGGTACCAAAAGTATAGTAGGGAGAGTGTGGGGGTTGGAGCCTAGTGGAGCCAGTTTGGCCAGGAAAGGCCTGTTTGGCCCAGGTAGGCCAGACCTAGTGTTGGGTGATGAGCTGACCACTGGGAAGTCCAAAGCTATTTAATAGAGGTTTTGTCTTATTTTAAAATTTAATAATTAGTATTTATATTAATTATTTAAGTTAGCATCCTCTAATTTATAATGTATATTTATATTAAATTTTTTATTAGTTTGCTTAAAAAAATCTGTAAGGGGACTGGGATGGTAGTGGATATACCTAAAATATGCTTGGATATTCCAGGATATTCTACCATCTAACAGTTGTTATTCATTTAGTTTAATCTTATATTTATAATTTATAAAATTTCTTAAACCCTTTCTAGTATATTCTTTTTTATTCTATCATCTAATGGTTGATATGCAATAAGGTTAATCTTGTGTTTATAAATTACAAACATGCTTATAATTATAAAGTTTATTTGATCAATTGGATTAATAAGTAAGAATAAATAATAGGGATTTGATAGTAATAATAAATTGCTATGCGTTGCATGTAGCAATGTTTGGTTTGCTTAATAGTAGTGTGGTTTTTAATGCCATGAATTCGTAGCAAAAATCAGAAGGATATGAGAAATCATGGAGGATATCTTGTAGTTGACATCGACCAAGTCAAAATCAAATAGCTTTCAGAGTTCACTTTCTTCTAACTTGTGAGTTTCATTTGCAGGAGAAAGAACAAGAAGTTTTTCTCCTGATGGTGGCAAAACTAATGACGCTAGTTCTACTGATGCTCCTGGCCCTTGCAAGGGGATTGGACTGGGAGACAAGCTTTAACAACACTTTTGCATTTGGATTCCACACAAGCGATGGGATTGGTGAGCTCTTTACTCTCGCAATCTGGCTTCAAGCACAGGAACAGTAGTATGGGAGGCCACTGAAGCGCTCATCAAGAACGGTAGCATGACTGAGAAACCAAAGATCAAAGTAGGCAAACCTGGAGAGCTCGAGCTTAAAGGAACCGGACTCATGACAATATGACCTGTCCACTGTGAGAATTGTTCTATCACCACCGCGTCCTTGGAAGAAATTTGCAACATTGTCCTGCTTGACCGTAGCTCGGACAGGATTTGGCAAAGTTTTGACTTCCCAACAGATACTCTCCTTCCTGGACAAGAATGTGGAAATACGAGTTTGGTCGCTGGAAAATACTGGCTTAGCATGAACAGGCAGGGTATTGAACTCTAACTCAAAAGCATAAAAATCAGATTAAAATTAATATTTATCTTTTAAAGTTATAGGTAATTTTAGTATAAGAAATAAGAAATAAGATTGTAACATAAGAAAATAAAGAAGATGAATATCTAAAAATTTAATATCTTGAGAGTAGGTATAATAGATCAAAATTTTATTGTAAACTCTTCAAACTAAATAGATTAGAAAATGGTAAAGTAGTTAGTATGAATTTATCAAAAACACTTCAGAATATCTCATTAATAAGATAATTTAATTTTTTAAAAAAATTAAGTTTAAATAGGAAAAAAAATTATATTCAATTTATTATAAGAGCTCTAATTTTCATGTTTATTTCTTTTTACTTGATTATTTAAGATAGCTAATTATTAATATAAAACTTAGATAAACTATTTCAATATAATGAATAAATAAAATTGCTGTGTGTTGTGTTGCAACAATGCTTAGTTAGCTTTTGTTTTTAAATATTTTTTATTACGATATATAATTTGTTATGATCTGTCCAATATGCAGGTGCTATTCCTGCTTTTGTATATATTATATCTTTTATCCATATATGATCTTTTAATTTATTATTACGTGTATTGTGTTTTATTATTTGTATGTATCCTTCTTTCTCCATTATTGTTTGAAGTGGTTTTGCTTCTTCTTTTTGGTAGTCAATATCAAAATCTCCTCTAATTATTACTGGTTTTTTATTATCTATTTTCTGTATATATATCTGTTGTTGTTTTATGAATATTTGTATATTTGTTCCAGGTTTTCTATGTAAATTTATTATCTGTAATTGTTTTTTATTTTTTCTAATGATACATATGACATTGCCATTGTCTCTGTTTTTAAATGTTCTACTATTTCTGATTTATAGTCATTTGTATGCAATATTGCTATATGTGGGGGTTGTTCATGTATATATGATTTATATTTATTAAAATATAAATCCTCATGTTTTTGTGTTCTTACTTCTTGAATACATATTATATCTGATGTTAATAATTGTGAATCACTCTTTATTTTCTTGATGTGCAGTAATAGATCTTGTATTTAGAACTTGTATAATTGTTTGGCTAGCTATTTTTTCTTCCTGTAAATCTATTAAATAACTTTGCCATGGTGCTTCTATTGTTATTTGTATTATTTCTTTAGCTACATCTTTATAGATTTTAATATGTTTACGTTCAATTGGTCTATATAAATATATACCTTTTGTTGTTTGTGCTCTTGTTAATGCTGTATATGCTTGTTCTGGATATTTTGTTTTATATGGGTCATATCCTAATTGCATAACTATTGATCCTTGTGCTCTATGTACTGTTTTTCCTGTGCATGGTTGTACTGGAAATTGAGTTCTACTTATAACATAATTTTTATTTTTAGTAATATTTATTATTCTTGTTTTTTTTATATTTGTGTCCATTTTTTTCATTATTTTGTTTTATTGTTATATTCTCTTTAGCTCTTTTGTTTTCACCTGTTTTTATATTTGGGAATTCTATCCACATTATTTGTTCTTCTTTAATCTGGGTTACATCTTGTAATACTTCATCTGCTCCATTTACTAATCCATCTTCTGTTACTATATTTTGTGTTATTTCAATTGGCATTTTCTTTTTCAATTTTAATATTTGATATAGTCCTTGTGTTTTTCTTGTGGCATCTAGCAACCATAAATGTGTAGGACATGAATTTCTATATTTGTCTTGTGCTTCTATAATTATATCTTTACCTTGTATGTGTTGTATTAGTTTTTCATTATGTTCTCTTACTTGTTCATTAGTTGCAAATATAGAATAGTATTCCGTGTTATATGTATCTGTGGTGACTTGTTTATTTATATATTCTAGCTCTTTATCTATTTGTTCTCCTATTTTTATTTTCTTTAAAGCTTTTATAAAGATTATATCATCTTTTTGCCTCATTATTTCAGTAAGTTCATAGATTTTAAAATTATTTTTCCATGGGTGGTGTATGAAGACATTATTTTCAGGTCTATATGTTTTTATTGAATAAATTGGTGCTTCAAATGTAGGATTTAATTGATAGAAATTACCTGTAAATATATAATCCATCCCACCAAAGTCTATTTCATATGTTATTTTGAAGCTTCCACATCTTCTTTTTATATCTTGTAGCATTTCTATACTTACCATTGATATTTCATCTATTACTAAACATTTTATTGTTGAAAACTTTTTCTTATATTTATCTAATGTGTCATTTGTTAATATTGTTTGACGTTGTTTTGGTGTTTCTGGTCAAATGCAAAAGTTGAATATATTGTTGAACCATTAATATTACTACTTTTTCTGTAGGTGTTGTTATTAATACTGTTTGTCCTGGTTCATTATTTATATCTTGGTTTGTTTTGTAATATCATTTGAATGTTTCTATAAGTGTATTTAAAAGCATTGATTTTCCAGTTTCTGCTCTTTCTGTTAAAAATAAGCACAACTGCTTGTTAGGTTGTTTTACTTTTTTCAATATGAAGTCATCATGTATTATTCTTTGCTTTTTATTTAGAGTTCTTAATAATTGGTGATATTTTCTAGTTTCCATTAGGTATTCACCTTTTATTATAATTGTTGTATTTGTTAGAACTTTATCTTTTATATTTAAAATTAAGTTTTTGTTATTTTTCATTTTGAATTAATCTTTCCCTATATCAAATTCATCTGTTTGGTTTGTGTTTATTTCTTGTATATACTGTGCTTGTTCTTTTAATATTTTATTTGCTTCTTGTTCTGGATACTCCCAATCAAATTCACTCTGATTTGTTACTTTTTTATATATGTATTGATGTTATTTTTCATCTATTTGTTCCATATTTTCTTTATATGCATTCATATATATTATGTACATTTCTTTAAGATCTTCTTCTTTTCTAAATTTTTTATGTAATATTAATCTTTCAAAAACCCACTGTTAGGATCCTATCCCTTACACCCTAAGCCAACTAGCTAAAGGGCTGATCACTTGATTGCAGGGCCCTTTTCTTATCCTATTCTCCTGACCTGGTGCCTAACAATCCTCCCCCTCGTCAGGGAATGATCGTCCGCGATCATACTTAGGCCACCATCTGGTCACCATGGTCCTTCTCTTAGGGTCTACCAAACCTTGGTTCTCCCTCTATATCCACCATGTTGAATATTCCTTCAGAATATTCCTGCCCCACTCGTCAGCCACGAGAATCGAACTGGGCTCCGATACCATTGTTAGGATCCTATCCCTTACACCCTAAGCCAACTGGCTAAAGGGGTGATCACTTGATTGCAGGGCCCTTTTCTTATCCTATTCTCCTGACCTGGTGCCTAACACCCACTTTTATGGATCTTTTTCTTTACTAAAGTTTATATATCTAATTATGTTTTTTTTTTATATTTTGTGTTGTTACTTCTTTTTTCAATTATATATTTATTTGTTATCTCTGTTAATGTTAAATCTTCTAATTCTTCTGGTATTTGCATGTATTTTTCAATTAGTCCAGGTACTGCTATGTTTGTTTCATCTTCTTACATTTTTGCAATGTCTTGTTTCATTTTTAAACGTTTTATTCATTGTTCTTGTGGTTTAGTATGAATGAACTTTACAGTTCTACACATATAATGAAATGGGATTAAGAATATTAAAAAAAATGTTTATTGAATTAGCATTTTCCAACCACGTATGAAGCTATTTCCAAATAACCAAACTCTATTAAATGCATTTGTTCCTTCTTCTTGGCATTTTTTAAATACAGTTCATAATGTCTTTGTTATTTGTGTTTCAATATATGCAATGTATAATAAACAATATGATGCTGCTGCATATGGATCAAGAATTATTTGTATATCTACATTTGATTGGCACAAATTTGATAATTTGTTATTAAAAGTACTTGTGTTTATCTCTTTTGGTTTTCATTTATATATATTTTTTGTATTTGTTAATGTCAATATTATTGTAGCTCCATATTTCTCATATGTTATTCCTATTAGTTTTCATTATTCATCAAACTCTAAATTGTTTAGATTATAGCTTTATCTTCTAGTATATTTTTTTTATAAAAATTATTGTATAAGAATCCTTTTCATGTTTTGTAATGTCTTTTATAGGCTCTAAGATTTCTGTTTGTGGCATCGAAGGAATTGGGTAATTAAATTTACAATTTATATTTTTATATTTCTTACATGTTTTTTCTATATTTATGAGTTTGAACATCTTTTATATTTTTTGGTAGTTTCTCTGAATTAGTACATATATTTTCATTAGCATATTCTTTTATTTGTTCTAATGTTTGTGGTGGATTTTCTAACCATATTAGTGCATGTTCATGTGGTGTACCATGTTGTTGAAATTATGTTATAAATACATAGTCTTTTACTTTCCTTCCAAATATGTGATGATGTTTTATGTGTATAATATTATATTGTGGTAATTGAATCAGCTCTTGGTATTTTATATATTTTCTCTTTTTCATTTAAATTTTCTATCTCTTCTTGTTGTAATATATCTATATTTAAATGTTTTAAAGAATTTATTAATGGTTCACAATGTCTTTCTGAACAACTAAGAGTTAAGAATAGTGTTGATGGTCCTAATTCTTTTATCATGGCAAATACATCTTTTTTTAGTGCTTCTAAATTATTTGGTGATGTTCTTAGATTTTTTAAATCTCTAAAACCTATGTTTGAATTTAATATTTTATCCATATTTCCATTTTCAAGCATATCTTCCGATGTGATTTTTCTTCCTTCATAAGTAAATTTTCTTAATCTAAACCTGCATTTTGATTGACAAATTTGATTTCAGTTTTTACAGCTGCTGTAAATATATGTTCAATATATCATGCAAATTTTCTATCCTCATTCATTAATCCCCATTAGATTATTTCTTGGTATGTAAATTTACTTTTTATGTCTAATGGTCTTGGTTTTCCACCAAATAATTTTGGATATGCCATTTCTTCAGCATTTTCATCTACAAATAATCCTAATGGGTGTTGTCCTTGACTAGGTGCTATAACTAAAACTTCATTTGTAAATTTATTTATTTGATTTGCATCTAAGAAGCTAATTACCATAGTAACTGTTCGTAATATCTCATTATCAAGGTTGCTTATCAAATTTACACTTTCATCATCTTCATTTAATTCTTGTTGTAATTCGTTTCTAATATTATTTGTGTGTTATTATCTATATTGTCTAAATTTGTGCTTGTTGAAACCAGTTTTCATCTATTTTTATTTTTCTTATATAGTTCTGTTTCTTGTAATTGTTTTATACTATTATAAATATAATGTGATCTGGCTATTCCATATTTATAATAATATTTATCAGCTAGTTTCAGTTGATTTGTTATTGTTTGTGTTTCTTCAAATGTTCTTGGTAGTTTATTGATTATTGGTTTACTATTAGTTGGGACATTTATTATTCCTCCTTTTATTTGTTGTTGATATTGAGGTTGATTTGGAATTGTTATATTTGCAAATAAAATACATAGAACTAGCATTTTCTCTTCAATATCATTTAGTTATTCTGTATATTGATCAATTTGATTCATTCTAATTTTTTCTGGACTTTTATATTTTTATTTATTTGTTATGAATTGATTGCATGCATATTCTTGTTTTTATTATATTTAAACCAAAGTATTTTGCATATTTTACATGGATGTATCAGTATATCCTTTATAGCTTCATTATACACTTGTAGTGCTTTCATACTTTTTATATTATTCATGTCATGTTTATTTTCTTCTTGTTCTTTCTCTTTTAGTTTTTTCCTTTCTTTTCTTCTAATATAATATACTCTTCTTTTAAGTTTTTCATCTGATATAGTACTCCCTATTCTTTGTCAAAAAATATTTATTTTTTCATTTTTTTTGTTTTTGTGAGTTCCAAGTTTCCATAAGTATTTTGTCTTCTTCTGTTGTATATTTTTTTTTTTTGTAAAGTATGTTCTTCATATTTTTCTTTCAATATATTAATAGTTTTTATTTGCTCATTTTTATTCTTTCTTGATAAATAATAGTATCTAGAAACAATTTGTTGCTCAGTTAAATCAATATTATGGTTGAATTTTAGTTCTTTTGCTTTTTTATTTGCAGATCCTTGAGTTGATAATAATTTTGCATCTGGAAGTTCTGTCCATTCAAATTTTCTCTTTGTCATAATTTTGCCCTTTATACTTAGATGCCCTTATTGCCCTTGATGTCCTTGATGATGACACATTAAACAAGGGCAATCTTACACCCACTGGATAGGTGGGTGCATCCAGATTAGTTTTCTCTATAATTCTTTAGTTGATCAAGATTGTTTAAAGAGATTCAACAATTGAATTGAATGGACTATTTTTAGCCTACTTTCAGTAAGTATTAATTCTCTATCTTTCAATCAACAACTTTGTGTGATAATTAATAATCTAGACCAGTAGAAACAATCAAAAATCTTTTACTTACTTCTCAATGTTATTCCATTGAAAGCCATTTATGCCCTAAAGCTATATTAAGTCTTTATTTGAATGGACCTAAAATGGGCTTATCTATTGCCATGAGAGAAACATGAGCACAAGTACTAGACTCGTCTTAGGTAATTGACTACCTACTCGATTGTATTGTTTCTGGATCTCTTTCTTTTGGGTTTGCAGGTTCAAAAATTATACCAGAGCATAAAAATGTAGGGACAGTGTCATCCTGAATCCTATGATGCAGCAGCTCTTCCAGCGCCTTAAACTTCTACTTCTGCCTAGAGAGAAGATTTTCATTATTACAAATCCGTAGTGAGAGCATCTTCAAGCTCTACTAACAGTGGCAGCCCTAGATGGTATCCGAGTCCAAAGAAAGTTGTTCAAAATGTTGAGCAAGATATCTTCGACCAGGCAGGATGACTCCACAAACAAGTAACATTGTTCTCGCCATGGAGACTGGTATCAAGGTTGGCTGTGAAAAACTCCTCACACGTCCAATGATAAGTCCCTGAAAAGTCAATAACTCAAAGATGGTTTGAAGTAGTTTATAACTTTATTTCTCATTAGGACATTGTTTTTATATACCTTGATGCAGGTTCTACTTGAAAGGATTTCTTTTGAGCTACTACAGGGTGAAGGAGAGCTCAACATTGCCAGAGATGGATATCCAAGGCCAAGAACCAAAGCGAACCTTTGATATATATGTGCCTTCCCATTTAACTTTCTTCTAAGCTGCTTTGTTTTTCTTTTGTAAGCTATCCAGTAGGAGCACAGTCATTCAGAAGCCTCACTGGGTGACAAGGGTCTTAGTTTAGTGAACTACAAGCTCCATGACAAAGATATGTCAAAGATACAAGGACTTTTAATGACCATGTCCATGTCTCTGAAGGTCCCCCTTGAAAGATTTAACTTTAGCGTAAGTATAAAGTACTCACAATGTGAAGTGCCATTGCTATTAGCATTTTATTGATGCTACAAGAGAATATGATTCGAATAAAAGGTGCATACAATGAAGTTCTGCCACTAATGGTATGCTTTCTAGATCCTGTCTGCTAGACAGCTTCTTCACACTTTTCAAATTCGAGTCCTGGCTCAAATTTTTGATTGCCACAGTGATTTTAACCATGGTTTTCCAACCCTTTTGTCAAGAGCACTACAAGAGCGTACAACTTCAAGCATCTAGTTCAACAAACGAATCAGCAACAAACCTGAAATTTGGAATTGCTCATGATTCAAGCTCTTTCACATTTATTTCCTTGCACATTTACTGCAAGATGGGGCTTAGCATCTAGTACAGAAAGCAATACGCCACATCCTTCACCCACCTTCTCTGAAGTCCTCAAGAAACTCCCTATCCAGATGTACAATGATCATTTTCCTAGATTTCAGTGTTAAGCGTACAATGTTAAAGTAGTAGATTACCTGAGAGGGGCTTTCAGAGGCAGCTTATGTTTCTTGCATATTAGTTCTCTTGCGAATTTCAGGTTGCTGTGCAATGCAATCAGCAGCAATCTTGTGAATAGTTGCTATGGGATTGCTAGTTTGTGTGCTTTGAAATCTATAAATTGTTAAGAGAAGCACTACAAGATTTCAAAAATAGATATTTGTATTATAGAGAAAGAAATTGAAAAATAGACAAGAGACAAGTGGATCTATTTCTGGTTGTTGGCAATTTCCATGGCTGAATTGTTTGGTGTCTCAACATGGACAATAATATTTGCCTCATTCAATAGAAAGAACCCCGTTGGTTTTAAAGACAGATAAACAACAATCTTTTCTAGGGACTCCATAGCAAACTTGACCATAGACCCTTCATCCAAATTATAAATTTTATCCACCATTTTATCATGCACTGTAACTCTGTATTCCATCATGTCATTTGATATAATAGAACCAGTTATTTTAGCTGATTTACAAGGGATGGAACACCCTTTACACTTTGCACAAACAACAAAACCATCTTCTTTCTGCTCTAATATTGTGAAAGAGCAAAATGAGCAAAGGCTTTTAGCTTAAGTGAGGCTTTGTTAGTTGTCAGAGATGAAATATCCACTAATCTATATAATTGGAAGTTAGAGCTGAAAGACATATAAACAATTTACATTACCTTGTCTTTAGAAGTGAAGCCACGGTGCATTTTATAAACTTCATTGAGCCTTTGAATTTCATTTGAATCAACTAGTGGCAAAAATAAAGTACTTCCAAGTGTTGCTAAATCACCTGATACACTCATGTTTTTCATAATATTAAAAAATAAAAAATTTGTCATATATCCAGCATATAAATCTGCTACAATATGATGATACTGCTCTTCATGCTCCAGATGCATATAGAGCTGTGAAAAATATCTTAGAAATAGAAAATTAGATTGGAAAAAACATTACCATAGTTATGTCCAAAGGATTATCAGAAGAAGCAATCTTTATTTTAGGAAAAACACCAGTGTTGATTACAACAACATGTATAGCTTGTGGATAAACTCTAGTAGCCATTAAAGATGATATAGAAGCACCTCTAGTTGGTTGTAATCTTAGTTTAACATCAAAATCATCTATAATTTGAATGATGGAAGAATCTGTAATATAAAGAACTTTTCCTGAAGTTCCATGGTGGTAAACTAGGTTTTTCTGTCATTCAACCCATCTGAAGTTAGAGAATTATAATCTTGTTAATTTTTTTTTAAAAAATTACAAACCTTGTAAGTGAGAAACATTTGCCAACCATAAATTTATTACATAATCGTGCACACATGGATGAATCACCATATACAGTTAAAGTTTGCAAGCCATGCATATCTGTACAATCCATTATATAAGTTAAGTATTTTGCACTTCGCAAAGTGTTCTTTGCAAGATGAACTTTATAAGTTCCATGCTGTAGCACACATGGTTTTGACCCTTTATCCTATGGTGATTTACCATAGGATAGCACCACGAAGCGGAACCTAACCCTCTTTGTGCCACGTGACAGATGCCACATGTCACATGCCATGTGTCCATAGGAACCCGAGGTTCAGAGCCTTGGGCCACTGAACGAAGGAACGGTGCCAAACTCCCAAGCACGAAGCCAAGGAGTGACGGAACCGAGCCACAGAGCAACTCCCGAGCATAAAGCCCAAGGAGCAAAGGGACAGGAGCCCGAAGCGACTTGGAACAGTCCTAGAGTAACCAGCATCCCAATGCCAGGACTAGCACGCAAAATGGAGCCAAACGGAGTCTGGCGTTCTTTCGGCATACCGGTGGCCTAACACGAGGACATGGGTATTCCACCAGCTAGCATGGAATGGAACTTGGGCTTAGACCCAAGCCGGACACAGAACAAGGATAGGCACGCAAGCGGGAGCTAGAATATGCCTCAGGTTGGTCGGCCATGCTCGACCTACCCACTATCCCTACTATACATTTGGAACCCCCCACAGCCCCCCCCCCCCTCCCCCCCCCCCTCTTGAGGAACACACGTGGCAGTAAAGTAAGAGTATCCGTAAGGACTGGTCGACAGGTAACTTTCGATACCCGAAGTCACATTCGTGACACTCTCCCCCCCTAGGATATCTGAAGATGTGGTATTTGTGATCAAGCCTTGGATGTTCACTTTGCATTTTGTGGATGTCGAAGTTGGATGTCGGAAGTATGGGCAAAGATGTTCAATGCTTAAGCATACTATGAGTCATGAGAATTTGTGTTGAGGTGAACCTATGTGAAGTTGTTAGTAGAAGGAAGTTGGTTGCGTCTTGAAAGTTTGCATTCCTAGATTGAGAGTCATTCTTTCTCTAGGATGGAAAATTTTTCCACAAATTTTCTTAGACTTTTCCAATGGCTTTGCCCGAAAACCATTCCGTTTTCGTAAGCCAGTACAAACTAGTGAAGGGGTTGGAGTTGACTTTGGTTGGCTTAGACCTTAGTAAGTAGTTTGTATGATGCGACCCGAAAAGGGATGCTGACTTTTGGAGCTAAGGCAATTGAGTTGGATAGAGTCTGGAATTGGTATAGAAAAGTGGCTGTTGCGCTTTTCTAAGAAGGGTGACCCTTGTGCCTTTCTTTTGTAGCATTATGCTTGGTGGCAAATTGCACCTTGCATTTTGTTAAGACTCTATGAGAGTAGTGAGCTCTCACTGATCTTGACTTGGTCTTGGTGGTCCTGCGCCTTGGCTAAGGATGGGTGATGTCCAACTTAGTTGTTCGAGGTTGAGATGTTGGTACCCGTACTATAGCTTTGTTTATGAGGAGGTTGTGTACCGATATAAGTTTATCTCATGGTCTTTACTTTAGTTTCGGCTGAGTGTTGATCATGCATAGCTAGCCTCTTCTAAACATGGTCAGAGCTATTGCCTAAATGCATTAGTGAGCTTATTGCGGTTGAGTTGGATTCGAGTGGTCATTTAGTCTGTGCTTGTCCATGAACCTTTATCTCATATTTGGGGTATAACGTTTATGTTGGATAAGTATATGACTCAATGGCAAGAGTTTAGTGTTTGGGTCTTGTGAAGGCAAGTTGAAGAGTGATTGTTCGTTGCTTTGCAACTAGTGATTACTTGTAGACTTCGTCAAGGACTTTTGACACTTGCTTCACTCGTTGAACATTTAGCAATGGTGGGCTTGCTTTACCGGATGGTGTTGCGGAGGATCGTGTTGTTAAACTTGCATGGGTTTTCCATGTTGACATAATGACTATACCTCCGTCGATATCATTTGATTGTGTTTAGTTCGTAGTGTTGGATTTCATTGAGTCTTGGACGTGGTGAATCACTCCTTGATGATGTGTTATCTGTAGCTGAGTATTGTTGAAGGATTAGTCTTAGATACTGAGTAAAGTATCTTCGACTTTGGTTAGCTTAGTTGCTAGAGAGTTTTGGGTGGTGATTCACTTGTGCTTTCTTTTAACGTTTTTATGGAGTTGATGACATTGAAGTGATGCCTTGCCATTGACAATATTGATGTTAAGATTCAAGTGAAATGAGATATCTCTCTCTCGATTGATATTGAGTTTCATTAGTCTCGATAAAGATAGTGTTGATAATTTGGTTGTAGCTTTATATTGTTGGCATTCATGCATTTGCTAGTTAGCAACTGTGTTGACGTTCAAACGAACTAAATGGCAAGTTTGAGTTAATTGTGTTCTAGACGAGATTATTTAGTAGGGGTTAAACTTTGGCTTTTCCTTGAAAAGTGATTCAGTCGTGGACTATGTTAACTCTACAAGTGGAAGAGTTAGTGATCGATATTGGAAAGTTTGAATCCTTGTTGGATTTGAGTTGGAATATATCAATCATTGATGAGTCTTCTTGTGCTTGTTATGAAGTGAGTTACGTCTTGCTATAGATGGATTCATGGAGGATCATTTGGTGATCACTTGTTGAGCATAACTTTGTTATGTTTAGCTTTTGGATTGATGCAGACATGCTCTTCATTAGCTTTAGCATTATGAAGTTTAGCTTATAGATGTGTTGAGAAGGATATTGTGGGTTACACCATGATTTCTTCTTTAGCATTGAAGTTAGTTCATGCAAGACTTGTGATCATTGTTAGGCAAGACTTGGCTATAGGTTTCTTCGAGCTTTTGGCGACTTAAGTTTTCGTACTTGTGGTCCATTTGTTAAAAGTTGTTGGGGAAGGCATTTTGGCTCATTAGCTTCGATATTGAAGTTAGCTTTTGCATTTGGCAATCATTGGTGATGGTTGACTATTGTTTAGGATAGTTGATTATTCTTGTCAAAAAGGTTTTGTTTGATTATTGTTGATATAGAATGATTTATCATTCTTCGGGATGGTAGATTCTTTCTTCGACAATGATTATGCATCACTGTATTGATGGGATGATTGATGATTTTTCATGATAGTTAGTTATTCTCTTTGATAGCTTATGGCTTTTTGCATTACCACATGTTCTTTGTGGTTTGCTTTGGATTGGTCTCTTGGGTTTGAAACATCAGTAGGATGTTGCTAACACTTGCTTGAGCAACTCTAGTTCCTTGGTATTGTTGACCGAGATCTGTTCAGATTGGCTTCTGTGATAGTTGGCATGAATGGGTGTTTGTTGGTTTTACCACATTCATTCTGTTCTGTTAATTATTACTCGAGTTAGTTCTGATAGATTAGGGTGTTATTTCCTTCAGGTGATACATTCGCGAGCATTATGTTTGTCAATCAATGATACTTTGTGTTCTTTGAGTTATCTTTAATAAGCTGTTTGGCATACTGTCTGTCATCTTCGATAGTGAAGTTTCATCATTGAGTTTTCTTGATGATATACTTACTATTGAATTTTGTTGGATGGTGATTCCTATGTTTACCAAAAATAATGATCTTGGTGGTTCTGTACTATACTACTAGTTTATCAGATGATACCTTACTTGGAATACTTTTGTGTTCTAATATAAGATTTAATCACTGATAATTAAGTCTCTAAGATATCATTGTCTATGACTTTGATATTGTCCATGTATTGATCTTTGAGTTTGGGCTAGTATAGGCAGACTGGTTTCGGCACTTCGTGTGCATGTTGAAATCTTTAGTCATGGGGTAGCTACTGTCGACTGGTCACATAACTCGCCTCTCTGTCAATGTTCCTTATTCCGTTAAAAGGGCGTGACCGTGTAAACAACTCTAACTACCTGTTTACAGTAGTCTATCTAAACCTTACCGACGGGTTTGGTTTCTTTGCTCAGGAGGGTTGGGGCCTCTGGCTCCTCTCTCTATGTCTCTGCGGGTAGGGCATATCACACTTTTGTAAGCTAGGTGACTCCCAGAGCAGCAAGGGTGGCTGACTCCGTTGGTCATTTCCTTGTCGGCAACGGCCGGAAGGTGTCTGAGCTGGTAGCGCATCCACGTTAGACAAAGAGGTTACCCCTAACTCATTTAAGTTGGTGCATTTCTCACATAGTGTGAGTACCGTGAACTTTTTCTGGAGTTGTTTCCTTGGCGGTATTCTAGACTCGAGTATGCATCGATGAGGATGTCGATCTTCCCTAGGGGGGGAGAGTGTCGCGAATGTGACTTCGGGTATCAAAAGTTATCTATCGACCAGTCCTTACGGACACTCTTACCTTACTGCCACGATGGCAGGAGGTCGGTATCAGTCGGCATTAGTCCCTCTTGTGCTAGTGGAGTTAACTGGGCATTTCGAGTGTACTTAGACCGGACGAGCATAAGGACGGAATTCTTACGTGTTATTAGCTAAGCATACTTAGCCCGGTAAGGAGTTCCCGTCTCGTTATGTCTTGCACTTGCTAGTGACAAAAACCCTCGCATATTGAGATTGGTCCCTCAATATCACTACATGATAGCTTACTGTGTTTGCCAAACACCCTTGCTATCATGCCCTTTGTGTTGGTCTCATTTTGGTCCCAAATGCTATTTATGGAAAGTGTCCAGATTTGCTCATTTGGCATATCTACGGAATGTAGAGATCGGCCTGAACACAATGGTGTTTGTCCCGTATCCAAATTCGCAATTTAGCGCCATTCTATATTTAGTAAGTTTCGAGCTTGTTCCAGAGACTAACTCCTGATACTAAGGGAGGCTTGGGGTGAAAGCCCAAAGCGTGTGTTCCTCAAGGGGGGGGGGGGGGCTGTGATAGTGGGTAGGTCGGGCATGGCCAACCAACCTGAGGCATAGTCTAGCTCCCACTTGCATGCCTATCCTTGTTCTGCGTCTGGCTTGGGTCTAAGCCCAAGTTCCATTCCATGCTAGCTAGTGGAGTACCCATGTCCTCGCATTAGGCCACCAGTATGCCGAAATAACGCCAGACTCCGTTTGGCTCCATTTTGCGTGCTAGTCCTGGCATTGGGATGCTGGTTACTCTAGGACTGTTCCAAATCGCTCCGGGCTTCTGTCCCTTCGCTCCTTGGGCTTTATGCTCAAGAGTTGCTCCGTGGCTCGGTTCCATCACTCCTTGGCTTCGTGCTTGGGAGTTTGGCACCATTCCTTCATTCAGTGGCCCAAGGCCCTAAACCTTGGGTTCCTATGGATATGTGGCATGTGACACGTGGCATCTATCACGTGGCACAAAGAGGGTTAGGTTCCGCTTCGTGGTGTTATCCTATGGTAAATCACAGACTAAGATAAAGGTTCATGGACAAGCACAGACTAAATGACCACTCGAATCCAACTCAACTGCAATAAGCTCACTAATGCATTTAGGCAATAGCTCTGACCATGTTTTGAAGAGGCTAGCTATGCATGATCAACACTCAGCCGAAACTAAAGTGAAGACCATGAGATGAGCTCATATCGGTACACAACCTCCTCATAAACAAAGCTATAGTACGGGTACCAACATCTCAACCTAGAAAAACTAAGTTGGACATCACCATCCTTAGCCAAGGCGCAGGACCACCAAGACCAAGTCAAGATCAGTGAAAGCTCACTACTCTCATAGAGTCTTAACAAAATGTAAGGTGCAATCTACCACCAAGCATAATGCTACAAAAGAAAGGCACAAGGGTCACCCTTCTTAGAAAAGCGCAACAGCCACTTTTCTATACCAACTCCAGACTCTATCCAGCTCAATTGCCTTAGCTCTAAAAGTCAGCATCCCTTTTCGGGTTGTATCATACAAACTACTTACTAAGGTCTAAGCCAACCAAAGTCAACTCCAACCCCTTTACTAGTTTGTACTGGCTTACGAAAATGGAATGGTTTTCCGGCAAAGTGATCAACAGATCAGCCATTGGAAAAGTCTAAGAAAATTTGTTGAAAAATTTTCCATCCTAGAGAAAGAATGACTCTCAATCTAGGAATGCAAACTTTCAATACTCAACCAACTTCCTTCTACTAACAACTTCACATAGGTTCACCTCAACACAAATTCTCATGACTCATAGTATGCTTAAGCATCGAACATCTTTGCCCATACTTCCGACATCCAACTCCGACATCTGCAAAATGCAAAGTGAACATCCAAGGCTTAATCACAAAGACCACATCTTCAAATATCCATATTGCACTAACACTTTTCTTCAACCACCTTCAAGATCCAATGTAAAGCCAAAACACTAACAAGAAAAATGACATGGAAAATCAAGCTCTAAGGAAAATTCCTTATCACTTGAAGAACAATGCCACTTCCACTAACACAAGTGCTAGCAATGTCAATGCCTCAACTACACACTTTCTCCATCCAACAATCTACTCCAAGTGCTAATGCATCAACTGACAAGTTATACCAAGAGAATGCTATAACCTTTTCCAACACTTTATAGGCAAACCCTCAAGGAACAAGGAACCAACTTAAGCTTAGCATAATGGACCACTATCGAGAATCTAGTCAAAGCTACTACAATGCTATTACGTGCAAATAGACTAGCTTCACTATCAACCACTTTGGGGTTGATCATCGTTTAACCAAGCAACTTCGTAAACACATTACTCACTATCACATGGATATGATATAAGTATCACAATGATTTGATCATCAATTGAGCAACACCATGAGCAACACCCATGTCATTACTTCAAAGGTTTATTGTGAGACACAAAATCCCTAGGCCCCAAAGTGGAGCTAGAAGGGCGCCACGTGGTAGTGGCCGAAGCGAAAACCAAACGAGCGTAACACGTTTGGACTAAAAGCTCCGACTTGAAAGGTCGAGAGTGGGAGTGGAACTCCCAACAAAGTGCTCGAGGAATGAGCACGAAGTGAGCTATCAGCGAGGCTCTAAAAAGGGACCCGAAAGGACCAACACATGACACGTGGAAGTGTCTGAGATGGAGTCCGAGGTGGACCCAAGATGGAGTCCGAGATAGACCCGAAGTGGAGTCCGATATGGAGTCTGAGATGGACCCGAAGTGAAGTCCGATATAGAGTCCGAGATGGAGTCCAAGATGGACCCGAAATGGAGTCCGATATGGAGTCCGAGATGGAGTCCGAAAGGGAGTCCGATATGGAGTCCGAGATGGAGTCCAAGATGGACCGAGATGGAGTCCGAGATGGACCCGAGATGGAGTCCGAGATGGACCCAAGATGGAGTCCGAGATGGACCTGAGGTGGAGTCCGAGATGGACCCGAGGTGGAGTCTGAGATGGACCCGAGGTGGAGTCCGAGATGGAGTCCGAGATGGAACCGAGACCGGGACTGGGACCGAGACTGAGACCAAAACCTAGACCGAGACCGAGTCCGAGTCCC
>NW_003314265.1:2311180-2317284 GCF_000143415.4 Selaginella moellendorffii | reverse complement strand
GCTCCAAAAGTATAGTAGGGAGAGTATGGGGGTTCGAGCCCAGTGGAGCCAGTTTGGCCAGGAAAGGCCAGTTTGGCCCAGGCAGGCTAGACCCAGTGTTAGGTGATGAGCTGACCACTGGGAAGTCCAAAACTAGAGTGAACACGGACCGACAAGCTGGGTAGCTTGGTGAAGTGTTCAAGAGCCGGCTCTAGTTCCCTCGGGAGATCGACTGGCTGATGCTCGCAGTCCAAGTGTGGGTGGCACTACCTACTTGGATACCAGGCGTGGCTCAACGGAACCTCGCTCTAAGCCCATGGCTAGAGCACCCAAAGGCGGAAGGCGGGGAGAGTACCCAGGTGGCTCGCGTAAGGCCACGGTGTTCCGAAATGTTGTCCCAAAGGCCCAGACTGTGGAAAGGAAGAGGAGCAGTCCTCTGGGGCAGTGACCAAGGACACAATCGTGTGGTGAGGAAGTCCCAGAGGACCGTGGGACTTAGTGGTCGGGCCTATGGGCCTCGATCCAGTGGCAGTGTTGGCAAACACGGCCAAGGGCAGAAAGGGACTTAATGGGGACTGACAGAGGAATATTGGGGAATGCTATTCCCCTTGTCGGTGGGCATCCTAAGGATGCTAAGGAGTGGATCTGAGATGACCACTCACAGATGGTTTGCCTAGTCTTGGAGAGCCAAGATTGTGATGCAAGTGGTATTGGACTACCAGTGTGGCAAAGGTGATTGGGCATGGCCTTAGCGTAACAAGCTGCCATGTCGGTGGTACCTTTGAGTGTCGGTCATGGGATCGGACACGTGGAGCACTTGGACCAAGTGCAAATGTTGAGTGGCATGGATGCCATTTTCGGGACTAGCAAGTCCCAAGTCTGGAATTGGACTTATGGAGGTTGTGAATGAGACTCCTCCAAGTGGTTAAGTGACTAAAGTAGAATGGAAAATTTAGTCGCTTACAATTTGGTATCAGAGCTGTTCCTTAGTCCGACTTTTATTGGTGCTCAAGTATATCACCATTGATGTTGGCATCGGAAGGTCCTAGGAGTGGGCCTATCCTTGAGGAGTAGCATGTCGAGAGGACATGGCTCTCCACTCAAGTTCATGTGTGAACTTGGGCACAATGTGGTGGATAGAAAAGGGCTAATAATGGAACGACTTTGGGATCTTGGGAACAGTATAAGGTCTCCACAGAGAGCTGAGGATGTGATCAAAATGAGCATTTGACGCAGCAAACGGGCTAACGTAGTTGTGATAAACAACTATAGTTGGGATCACGGGAAAGATGTAGACTCCAAAACAATAAAGGAGTCACAAGATTATCCTCATATAGTTGAGGTTGGTGTTCATGAATGTGAGACCAGAGGTAATGACCGTGGGAGGTCAAATACGGAAGAGGACACAAGTCCTTGAAATGGTAGCCGGGGCTACCTTTAATAAATGCTGGAACAACCCAAGGAGTTGGGGGGTGTACTTAGAGATGAGTTGGTATTCTCATCGCATGGACAAGTAGTCCTAAGGGGCAAAGGTTGCCCCCAGAGAACAAAATCAAGTGTCAGAGTAACACTTGTGAAAATAGTCCTTTTGAGTAGGACAGGAATGCAAAAAGTGTATTCCAGTGAGCTAGTGCCTCACAAGTAGGACCTTACGAGTCTGTGGATTAACCAAGTCCAAAACTGTTGGATGACTCAAGTAGAGTCAAGGGATGGTCCTAAAAGGACTGATGGAAGCATCTAGACTAAGGTGTATTGTACCCCACAAAGGATGGGGGGGGATCATAGGATCCAAGGATGAGAATAAAGGGTATCTCATCGATGGCAAAATGTGCCATGCTAAAGTCGTGGGAAAGGTGTTCCCAAAAAGAAAACAACTTTGACACAAAGTTGTGTGTGACCTCTATGATGCAGTGCTAATGGATGGTTGGCATGAGAAAGAGTGGTATTGGTCTTGGCAAAGACTTAGACACAAAGATGAAATGTCATAGAGGTAGGCTCATAGAGCCGATGGTGTGGAGACACCAAATGTGCCAAGGTGTGATACCTTGAGGCTATGTTGGTGGGTTCATGAGAACCCCTTGCCAAAGGAATCCCAATAGAAATGGGAATGGCATAGCCTAAGCTGCAGAGCATGCAGTTAGAGTGTGGTGACCCAGATAATGATGGAGGTGTGGAAGCACCAGCAATGAGTTGTAGGACTTGACAACTACGAGGCAACTAAGCAAAAGGTGCAAAATAATTGGTTAAACAGGTAGAAGGTAGCTACCCAAGCTTTCTTAATGGCATAGGGAAGTTGGATATACCCTTACGGGGGATAAGTTGCTTATGTTGCGATATAGTAAGTCAATATCATAAAAGGAAATACTCATTATCAAGGAAGCCGTCATTGGGACACCCGAAAACTCTAGAACACCAGGAGGTGGTGTTTGATGTCGCGAGGGCAGTAGATAAGGCCCAAGGGACTAAGTCCCTAGCGAATGATGGATAGTAGGTGCTATCCAAATGTCCAAAGTGGTGGAGACAGGAGAAGACTATCTACTCGAATTGGACAAAGCCAAAAATGGAATTTTGGCAAGGCTAGCGATGGGCATGCAAAGGCCCATAAACAACAACGAAATCCTGGTGTGTGGGATTATAGGGTGAGCATACCTAGATTGAGGAACCACTCCCTAGGCTATCGGGTAGGTTCATCCCTAAGAATACTTGCTAAGGCATGATAGAAAGTGCAAAGCTATCCTCCTGGTCTGGAGGAGAATGACCGAAGGAAAGGTGTGAAGCAAAAAGCAAGAAGTAAGGGGATAGAACCGAACCATAGGAATCGAAGGGCATAACCAAGGTTGGTTATGCCAGCTGGGAGTGGAGAATCAAGTGGGGGCTCGAGGGTGTTGCCGCTAGCAACCGTGATGCCATGGAGAGTCTAAAATATGGAATTGTCCATGTTAGACTATATGGTAATTGGAAAGCTTGCAAAAAATAGGGCCCATAACAGCTAAAGGGACAGAGTTCCTCACGGTTCCAAAGAGGATTCTAGGTAGCTTAGTACCTAGAAAGGCCAAGCATAAATAGTTCAAGGAACGCGCGAAATTAGAGTGGCATAGCAGAAGCATGGTCTTGAAGCTTGCCATGAGGCAAGGCTATCAAGGTTAGGGAAGTAGTTCCCGAGTGTTCAAAGAGAAGGCTTTGAACAAAAGTCGATGATCAAGGGCTTTCACGCTTGTGCAGAAACCATGTTACAGTGGTCGAAGGACTTGCCAAAGCGAGATTGGCAAGTCAGGGGAACAAATACCCTAGTTGAAGGTGATAACTTCAAAAAGGGTGGGCCATGGGGCCAAACATGGAGGAGTCCATGCATGATCACAGGCTTGTCAAGTGAGAGAACTTGGCAGTGGGGAGGAACTAGGTTCCTAAGCTGTGATCTATAGCGCGCTTTAAGTATAAGTTGGTGCACTGGCGTGGGGAGTCACGCCAGGCATCCTAGGTGATGCTGTCCGTAGATGCATATACGGAGGTTGGGTTCGAGTCCCGACCCTCTAGTGCTTGGGTTCGAGTCCCAAATCACTAGGGCGTGGTGATGGTTTGGAATATGAGGACACTCATATTTCGGTGGTCATGGACTCTCAATGAGGATATTGGCTTGGGCACACCGCCAAGCGGGGGATGCCCCGAAGTCGTGATGCACAGTTAGATTGCTTAGTGTGGCTCAGCATATCTAACTTGAACACTTTGGTGCTAGTGATACCAAGGATGTGGTGAATGAGATGGGGACACCCAGTCTCAGTTGCTATGGACCCTTGGACGAAAGGGCTGGCTTGGGCGCACTGCCAAGTGTGGGGGATGTCCCCGGGGTCGTAGTTAACAAGTTAAAGGTCTAGAAGACCTAGTACCTATTGGCAAACCTATTAAGGTGCCGAGGTGAGATCATTAGGTGATCTTGTGGCTAAATAAGGACAAGGTCCTTGTTTGGGTTAAGGAATAAGGTTCCTAATTCAAAGTGTTGATTTGAACTATTGATGATGGTGTGGCTTGGTCAAGGTGACCAAGTGGGAAAAGCACCTTAGGGAAATGAGCTATGTCATTGCGATGGCATAGTGTGTCCAAGGAAAGTAGTCTCTAAAGAGACCCATAGGAGGGTCACAAAGTTGGGCCGTGGATAGAGCCCACAGCAGAAGATGCTAAAGAGACTTATTAGGGGTGAACACCCTAGTCTTGGCAAAGCAGAGCCTTTGCTATGGAATCAAAAGAATACCTCAAGGAGGGAAGTAGAGATTTGATGTTGCTTGGTACAACAATCAACGGATAGGAGCAAAAGATGAGTGGCCAAGATAGGGCCGTGGAATCCCTTGGAAGGAATCCAAGTGACAAAGTTAGACGAGGAACACTAATGTGTTGGACGCTAATAAATTGCGGGAAAGGAAGTGTGTTTCCAAAGATGGATTCCGAATTGCTCCGATTTGGCGAAAGTGGAAGCTCCAAGGGAGGGAGCGATAAGGTAGCCAAATGATAGGGCCATGGACAGCCCTAGTACAAAGTATGATAAATGGAACTTAGTGCCCAAGGTGGCACGAAATAGAACAGAGGATGATGGTGCCTTCAAGTAATGAACTTCCTAGGATGGGGAAATGGAGTTACACAATCTGTGCAATGCAAGGTGTTGGAGACACCTAGGAAATTGACTTCCAAAAGTCAAAAGAGTAAAAGTTCCAAGGTGCAAACGTTTAATAGATGGAAATTGAGACTACTCGAGAAGGAGTAGTGGGATTGACTTAGAGAAGGGTCTCTAAGAGGTTTAGCGAGAACTAAACCAATAAAAGGAGAGAACCACTACATGTGGTCCAATCAGTCTTTAAGTTGGAGAGACTGCCCTCCTTAGAGGATAGGCAAGGCATAGTGAGCCTTTGGTGTCAAACCATTGAGGAATATGCAAAAGGCATGGTGAGCCTTTAATGTCAAACCATTGACGAATATGGAGAAGGCATGGTGAGCCTTCAATGTCACACCATTGACAAATATTAGCTAGGTGCCAAGGATGGAAATGGTAACACATTCGGGAGTTACTTTATAAATTGCTTTACCGTTCGATGAGGACATCCAAGTTCGTCTCTGTGAGGGGGAGTTGTGAGACACAAAATCCCTAGGCACCAAAGTGGAGTTGGAAGGGTGTCACGTGGTATTGGCCGAAGCGACAACCAAACATGCGTAACACATTTGGAATAAAATCTCCGACTTGATAGGTCGAGAGTGGGAGTGGAACTCCCATCAAAATTCTCGAAGAATGTGCACGAAGCGAGCCATCAGCGATGCTCTAAAAAGTGCCCCAAAAGGTCCAACACATAATACGTGGAAGTGTCCGAGATGGAGTCCAAGGCGGACCCAAGATGGAGTCCCAGATGAACTCGAAGTGGAGTCCGATATGGAGTCCGAGATGGAACTGAGACCAGGACCGGGACCGAGACCGAGATCGAGACCGAGACCGAGACCGAGTCCGAGTCCAAATCCGGGACCGAGACCGAGTCCGAGTCCGAGTCCGAGTCCGAGTCTGAATACTAATACAGGCAGTGGGGTGAAAGCCCAAAGCGATCGTCCCCCAAGGGGGGGGGGGGCTGCGGGGGGTTCCAAAAGTATAGTAGGGAGAGTGTGGGGGTTGGAGCCCAGTGGAGCCAGTTTGGCCAGGAAAGGCCAGTTTGGCCTAGGCAGGCCAGACCCAGTGTTGGGTGATGAGCTGACCACTGGGAAGTCCAAAACTAGAGTGAACACGGACCGACAAGCTGGGTAGCTTGGTGAAGTGTTCAAGAGCCGGCTCTAGTTCCCCCGGGAGATCGACTGGCCAATGCTCCCAGTCCAAGTGTGGGTGGCACTACCTACTTGGATACCAAGCGTGGCTCAATGGAACCTTGCTCTAAGCCCATGGCTAGAGCACCCAAAGGCGGAAGGCGGGGAGAGTACCCAGGTGGCTCACGTAAGGCCACGGTGTTCCGAAATGTTGTCCCAAAGGCCCAGACTGTGGAAAGGAAGAGGAGCAGTCCTCTGGGGCAGTGACCAAGGACATAGTCGTGTGGTGAGGAAGTCCCAGAGGACCGTGGGACTTAGTGGTCGGGCCTTGGGCCTCGATCTAGTGGCAGTGTGGC
>NW_003314265.1:2306087-2306784 GCF_000143415.4 Selaginella moellendorffii | reverse complement strand
GCAAACTGTTCAAACTATATACAGTATTTATTAGTATAATTTGCTGTGATTCGAGCTGCTAATTATTGTCTTGTTTGTTATCCGGAAGAATCTGCGTCGGCCGTCCGTAAAATCCTCTCCTCGAGTACTCTCTCCATCTTCGTGCTGCTGCAGCCGCTCGGTTGCGCTTCTCCCCAGCTTGTTTTTCCCATTCTTCTGTTATGCCACACTCAGTTTGATAGATGCGATGAGAGAGGAAGGGCTAGAATGCGAGACTTGCCTGGTCTTGTTCCCATGGTTTGGTTCCACATACCCTGCCACCAAGGATGCATGGAGCTATTCCGGGCGTTCGCAGCTCTATTCATTGCACGAATCTGCAGTGAGAAGAGAAGATGGTTAACTCATTTGGACAAAATGTAGGGAGAGTACCCGGGCTTTTGCTTGCTTCTTCTCCCACCTCGTACTGGCCTGGCAAGAGAAAACATTTCTGTGTGCTCGATTTTGCCTCAAAATGTAGAGAGCTTACCGTTGCAAAAACGTCTGCGGATTGATAACCCATGCCTGAAAGCATGACGCCAACCTGTGAGAGCTCAGTTAATCACGAAGTTATAGATAGCCGGCCAGCCACTTACACTCACGCGCTCCACTCTCCGCATTTCATCCTCTAAAAGAGCGAGCTGAGGAGCAGAAACCCAGTGGATACAGTCCACGGGGCTTT
>NW_003314265.1:2215450-2305949 GCF_000143415.4 Selaginella moellendorffii | reverse complement strand
CGTGTTCTTCCTCAATTGCGAACGTACAAGGCGCTGTATTCACACAGTTCTTACATCCTATCCTTCGAGACACGACTATACATTAGAAAATGAAAGAGAGAGAACACAAAAGCTTGATACGTACCGATGCATGAAACCTCGTCCACAAACACTCGATCCTTGGTACACGTAACACTCAAGAAAGGGTTCTTTGAAGTCAGGGCGTAGCCATTTATCTCGTCATACACCATCCTCTGCTCCGGATCACTCAGCACCTATCACACACCAATTCTTTTCATTGTGAGCTGAGAAAGAACACACACAAAAAAAAAGAACGTTTTTACCTCGTACACTTCATTCACAAACATACAAAAATTTGTAGCTCCAGAGTCATCTCCAATCAAATCGGGATGGCATTCTTTCATACAGGAGTAGTAAGCCTTTCTAATGTCCTCGGACGTAGCATCGGGCTCCTAGAAAAGAATGAACAAATGAAAGCAAGGAACTGAAAACATAAAAAGGAACAACAAAGAACCATACCAATCCTAGAACCGAGTAGTAGTCCTCTTCAGGCGCCTCGGTCCCAATGGAAGAGCTATCGTCCACTGTTGCTCTTGCTGCCACCGAACGACTATAATTTCTATAAGATCGGAGCTTCCTTTCAAATACCGAGGAAGAACATTCTCTAACAGCTCTCCCTAAATCTCGTCCAATTACACTATTCGAATGATCTACAGCAAGAATTGTCTTTCTCCTTGGATCTAGCGCCGACACGCAGCGATTGACAGCCGCGGCAGCCATTTCTTTGATCGGTCTAGCTGCTATAGCGCATAGAAAATGAATCTCTAGAGCTTGCCTGGCGCCATGGCCTCGTCTTACCTAGCCTAGAAATATTCTCGCAACGAGAACGAAATTTTTGTGTGCGTGGAGAGCACACTCAAAGTATCTCCACGCACGCGTCGCCACGTGGACGTAAGCCACGTGTCAGATACGTGGATTTATCTAGGGCACAGCATTTGGTATATTCTTGGGACACGTCACGGAGTTTAAAAACTTTGCCAATGCGGATATAGTGGCCATGGCGGCAATGGCTTGTATTTCCCTCGCCACTCTCCCCAGGTCTTCTAAGGCTAGGGTTTTCGCGGCGGCAGGAAGAGGAGGATCGATCGCCTCGGCATCCACAGCTACATGCGGTAGGCGGCAGGCACTAGCGCTGCTAGCGCTTGCGTCGTCCACGGCATTTGGATCGAATTCGAAGGCGGCATTCTCTCTCGATTCCCCGGTGGCGGCAGCGGCGGAAGAGGGATCCTCGCCGTTTGAGACGTATTACGGCACAGCCGCGAGCGCGTCCAGCTATGGCGGCTATGGCGGGAATGCGAGCAAGAAGGACTCGGCCGAGTATATCTTCGAGGTGCCCCAGGGATGGAAGGAGCGCCTCATCTCCAAGGTCGAGAAGGGCACGAATGGGACCGACTCGGAGTTTTACAACCCACGCAGGAAAGGTGAGAAGACTTACCTCACATACTTGGCAGGATTTCGCAAGCTCGCCAACCGAGACAACGTCCTCAACGATCTCTCCCTCTCGGACGTGAGCTTGCAAGACGATATCTCCCAGGCCGATAGCATCAAGGCCTCGGACAAGCAAAACGATTCCGGCCAGCTCTACTACGAGTATGAGATCCAGGGGCCGGTGGCTCACAGCCTCATCTTCGTTACGTGCGCCAAGAACAAGCTCTACGCCCACTACGTGAGAGCTCCCACGCAGGACTGGACGAGAGACGAGCCCATGCTAAGGCACGTTCATGAATCCTTCATGACTGTGGGAGCGTGAAAGGTTACCAGGTGTGGTTTTCATGGTTTTTTCAGAAAGTTTGATTTTCCTTATGCAAGTGGTTTTGATCCACGATCATACGGCTCTTGTCATTGTATAGTTATGGTTTTACATACAGTTAGAAGTTGTTCTTACGCCCACTTCCTATTCACAAGACAAAAAGTTCGCCAGGATGAAGAAAAAGTCGCTCAAGCTACAGGAGGCCTCAAGAGAGAATCCTCCGTCGAAGTGGACGACGAAGGCATCCATTGCCACATCCCGCCTGCCGGGAAGGCCGACACCGTCTCGAGCTTGAGCTTTTCGGAGGGTGGAAGCGAGTGGTTTTGAGCAGCCAGTGCCGCGGCCGCGGCCGCTGCTTGGTACGCGGGATGAGGGACGAAGGAGACCGAGAACGTCTTTAGCTGCTCTTCGAGCCTCTCCTTCTCGGCTTTTAGTCTGAGCTTCTCGTCCCGGAGTTCGTTCTTCTCAATCTGCGGAAGCGAGCGAGAGTAATTGCTTTGCTTTGCTCTGCTGTGTCGCACTAACGAACCTTTAAGTCTTTAACAGCTTCACGGAGCTTGTCGTTGGATTCCTTGAGCTGCTGGGCCTCTTGTCGCAGCTGCAGCAAAACGCATGCCGCTTCGATGAGGATGGCGGATTTGTCGGACTTGAGAGGCCTTCCCGGTTCCAGTGCGCCGCTCAATTCCAGAAACCTGTCAAGAGTACAACTTTTCAACACAGGAGTCCCGTGGAAACAGTGAGGCAACTCACTTATCATTGAGCTTATCCCGTCTCATCTTCTCTCGGACAGCCTTGGAGGACGTTGCATCGTCCCGCGGCCTGCAAAATCGAACGAAGAACAAGCAAAACTTGTCAACCAAACTTCAAACTCAGGGACTCGGAAGAAATGAGAATAAGATCGTCGCGACGGGCGAAGCAGAGCTACAAGACTAAAGAAAAAGTCGACCTTTTGCGAGGCGATTTGTCAAGCTTTAGAGACTCGGCTCTGCAAGAGACGCGATTGTGATGAATCCGAGGTGAAAATGAAAGTTGGAGTTACCTGAAACAAGAACCATGTTGCAATTGGACCTGTTCTTGCTGCTCCGAAGAGAGAACAAGAATCGGCTGCGGCTTGGTGAGCTCCTCCAACAAACTTTCGTCCAGGAAAGCTAGCCACTGCCTGCTCTGTGCCGAGAAGCAAGAATAAGCCATTTAATTCTCCACCTTGATCGGCTCCGGGAAGAAAAAAAATCGATTGTTGAGACTCCCTCTTCCAGCCCCAACCTGTTCACAAATTTCCTTCTTTGTTTCTCTGTGTCCCTGTGTGTTCTTCAGCCCTCACCGGGCTTGCCTCCTCGTAGACACAAATGGCCCACAAATACAGTGTTTACACCACCAAACTTGGTGATGCTGGCTTTACCACCCTTGGCCTTCACCTTTGTTTTGGCGGCAAGGGGAAAAGCTTACCGCTAGCATCATCGTCGTTGCTAGCTATCCCTCTCAATCATTCAACTCCGCATTGGAAACAGTATCATATAGCTGCAAACTCGAAGAAAAACGAACTCGTTAAAACAAGGAGTGGCCCAGCTTTTGAGAGCACCTGTTTGTCGTCGTAGAGGGCCACTTGAGCTAACTTGTCGGTATCGACCAAGCGCTTGTGTCGGCCTCAAACCTCGCCATCAATCTCGAGCTAAAAGAAAAATCGGCAAGATATAAGAAGGGAAAAGATAACACGAGCCTTGAAGATTCTTAACTATGGCATTTCAACGCGCTTAGGTGGAATAAACATACAACAAAAAACACACTGCATTCAACGCAGTAACAAGGGATTAGTTTACGAGACGAGATAAAACCTTTACCTTGGAATCGGAACAGAGCTCCCAAGTTCATGAAGTATCATGAATGAGAGCAATGTGTTTCGCTTTTGATGTCAGAGGACTAAACTCGAACCAGCCAAGCTGCCACCACTCAACAACATGCAACCGAATGTGACTTTTGTCTGTTTGAGCAACTTGCTAAGCGGGCCACCTGGAAAACTGGATAAGTACGCGATTTTAAGCTATCAGATCTTGTATAAGAACAAAGAATACCTGGCCCACGCTGCTATCGTATGCTTGGGCCACCTTCGCAAATTATTCTTCCGGCGCTTCTAAAATCCTCCCCCTCCCAGGAAGGATGCATCTGAAGGCTGAGTGGCGCGTTGAAATATCTGCCGGTTAAAGATTTCCATGCTTCTTGCAGAAGTCAGAAGCTAGGCGAGACGTCTGAAAACAATACCAAAATCATTCAGCGTGCACACGTTGCAAAGAGAAAAAGAATAAGAATTCCAGTACTGACCAGGTCAGAGATCCGAGCAGCTACTTCATATCCTTCGCAAGTGTCATCAAAGCTTCGGTCACAACCACGTCGAAAGAGGCTACCATGCGGGAAATCGTCTCGCAGAGGTAGAAAAGAGAGCTCTCTCTCAGCCTTTCAGGGTCGAAGCTTTCCCTCTTCTGCCTCTGCTGCTGTTGCTGTGCTTCCAGGTAGCGTTTCAGTGCAAAGTGCGATATGTTCCACGTAGCAAAAGACTGTGGCACTCGCATGAGTTGGAGCACCAAGCTGGCAGCAGCTCCATAGTGACGTCCTCTCGTCATCTCCGAGACGAAGTATGGCACGATGACGTTCAGAGATGGAGCTCCAAGGCTGTCTTCGGGTAACAGTATTCCTGCCTGAGACTTGTGAAGGAGCTCCGCAAAACCTTTCGAGAGAGCCGAGAAAAGACCGGTTAAGTTTGAAGCACTAGCGATGGTTGGAAGAAGTCGTGCCGAAAGAAGTAAAACCATAGCTGCTTTGTCCAGAACCGCACCCTGACTCTGTAACTCAGCCTCAACACGATCCATATAAGTGCTCCTCAGAGATTCATAGGGGAGCAAGAGTGCAAACTTCAGCCCCAACAGTGGATTCTCTTGTGCTGCACAGTGGACAAATTCCTCGGCTTCGTCCTTGTTGAGTAGAGCGGATGAGCTCGTAGACCACCTATCCAGCACGCTCAGAGCTGCTTCAAGGCCTCGGTACTGGATCAGCTTCTGGCAGGCTATCTTCCAAAGTGATTGTAGCTTGGGAGCTTCTACCGTCTCAGCAACGTCAAAATCTTGCCACCCGTCGCCCCAGCCATCCTCACCACCCTTGTCTTCAGCTCGTTGCAAGTCGTCTTCATTGTCTTCCTTGGTCTCAAAGACAGTTTCCCACTCCTCAAGCAGTAGCTTTAGAGCCGCGGCTTGTTTCTTCGTCGAAGTATTCTCGGCTAGCCTCGAAAAACAGTGCCATGCATCCTCTACGCTCGCCAGGTCAGCTTCTGTAACTTCACCGTCTGCAAACTCCTGAGCAACTATGTCCCTGGACCTCCGGGCGGCAACGGCTAGTTTACTTTCAGTAGGCTCCAACGAGCTTATATTCGTAGGCGTCTCGTCCAGCTCGGTTAAAGGCTCATCGTCCTGCAAAACAACCTTGATATCAAAACACCAAGGAACCAAAAGCAACTAACAGACCTTTGGCGTCGTAACATCGTCTTGGAGAAAATCGTCTGGTGCGCCTACTTCCTCCTTTTCTGATCCCTCAGTGGAGGCAGATCCCTCTGTGGAGGCAGAGTCAGACACCTCTAGAAGTGTCACTGGTAAATACTCATCTACCAAGTCGAACTCCTTCCACGCAGACAGTAGCTCTCCAATAGACTCGCCGTCGCAATGGCGGAGTGAAAAGCTGATGAGCTCCTTCCGGGACTTAATATCTAGTCTCTCCGCATCGGGACCCCGTCCAATAGCTGCGCAAAGGTCCCAGACTTTGCCATGGTCTTTCCTTGCCAGGCTAAGGCACAGCTCTTGAGCCACAGCAACATCCCCGTGAGCGGCTGCTTCTCGAGCAAGTGCTTCCTCGACAAAGGCCATCTGACTGGTATCTTTGTAACCAAGCAGTCTCGCCACCTCGAACACTTCCTCGAGCGGAACGTGAGACTCCTTGTGAGACTCAATAGCCATTTTCAGAACTTCCATCGGATCCTTGATCTGACGAAACTGCGCTGGCAGCATCGTCACACCCAGATATGGTAGCCTTTCGGTGACGGCTACAATGATATCACGTTCAGCTATCCCAGACCCGGAATCTGGTATGAGGCTTAAACAGTCCTTAGCCCTGTCAATCTGCAAGAGACACGAACTTCAGCATCAAATACAGCTTCAAGGCGAAAGACTTACGTCTGGAGAATCCAGAGTGTTTGCAGAGTAGAAGAACTCTCGACTCGTTTGCAGCACGAGGCTTTCGATCTTTTCCTCGCTGAGAAGAGCAACTCCAGGATCCTTAAAATATGATTTTGCCAGGTGAAATCTTCCAGCTTTTAGAAGGCCCCGGCAAAACTCAGAAAGTAAATAGTCCTTCTCAAGAAATGTGAAGGCTTTTTCCTGAAGAACCTGTAAGTCCCGCCATAGTGCATTCCATTCCCCGTCTGATCGGCCTGGATGCTTCCGCAAAAACTTTGACAATAATATACGAAGCATCTGTTTGGTTCCTTTCACATCCTCATTGGATGAAGCCAAGAATCCTATTTTCGTTGGAAGCTGCCAACAGCACTAGTAAGTTAGCGAACATATAATAGAGCTCGAAACATACCTGATAGCGAAACAAAATCTTTCCAGCCTGTATGTGTCCTTCGGCTGTCCTCAACCGTCTCTCAAGTTCACCGCTGATTGCAGGATACCTTTTCGTCGGGCTCACGTTGAAAGGTGCATCCATCGATGTGTCTGTTAATGTTCTGTTAGGATATCGCAGTGCATTCACAAAACCTCTCCGTAAACCCCTTTCGCCATAAGTATCACTGGCCTTCTGCTGCTGCTTGTCATCTTCCCACGGTAACCTTGAAAGAATAGAGGCCATGAGCTCCCACTCATCTGTCTGCGAAGAGCTATAGATGCAGTCCAGACCCGCAGCAATTATCTCCGCTTCGTCCTTGAACAGCACACCTTTGTATGGTGGCTTGCACGAATCCTCCAAGACAACCGCACAAAGCTGCAAGTTCGCTGACGCAACCTCCTTGAGATATCGAACGAGAAAGCTCTGCTGCGTCTCTCCTTGCTCAGCCAGCCCTTGTACGAAAGGAACTGCAACCTCCATCAGCCTGTCCACAACGTTGTCCTCGGTCACGCCCCTCAGCATCATCTTAAACTTGTCAAACGCATCCAGAGCTTCCCACGCTGCCAGTGCCAAGCTCGCGTCGTCCTCTTTGCACTCGGCATTCGAGAAGGACACCCTGCAAAGGTCCGCAACGTCCTTCCACAGATCGTTCAATCCGCTGACGCCCTTTTGTATCCCAGCATCCAGAAGAAACAAGCTGTTCTCGAGCTGACCACTCAGCTGGTCTATTCTTCTCGCTCGCTGCAGATACCACGAAGTTATCTCTTCCGCCGCAGGCCACCTTAAACCTCTGGACAAGTTCACCATAAACTCGGTACACTCGTGAAGATCAACCTCGCCGGAAACTCCAGCATCTGCCAGCCTCACCACAGCTTCGCTTTCAATCCAGTCTTGGCCCCGACGAGGAAGTAAGACTTGAGGTGGTGACAACCTCGGAAGAAGCTGCTCGTAAGTGTGAGGTGAAAGCGTCTCTGGAATCCCGTCCAAAATGCTCAAGACGTGAGGAGCTAGAGCATAGCCGTGACGCTTCATTAGCAGCTCGAGAGCACCCGTCTTCCCGTGCTCGGCGAAGGTAGACGCAAGTCTGTGCAAGCTGGTCGATCGAAAGATCATGTACTTTTGAGGATCATACCTGGGAAGTATAGCACTACATTGAGAAAACGAGAAAGAAAAAGGAAACGAAAGAGCAAGACTAACCTCCCCATATGAATCCCCAGGTATGTGTCGAGGCGATCCTTGAATTGGAGCAAACGCAATCTCCCGAGAAGAAAGAATCTCCTCTCGTCGTCGCCTCCTCCAGCCTGATCCCTGAATTTCTCCGTCTCCGCCAGGCCGTAAGCTAGCAGCGCCGCCATGGCTTCGGAGGTAGAGCACAGCCTCCGCAAGCACTCGCTCACGACCCATCGCCTGTCCCGGACGAATTCCAGGTTCTCCTGGATCGCGTTGGCCCCGAAATCCGACTTTTTCCAGCGATCCCTGTAGAAATCCTGCGATGCATTTCCAGCGCCGCCAAGCGCCGATTGCCGCCCCATGGATCGATGGATCCGCGCGTATTACATCTCTACGCTCACCTTCCTCGATTCCAAAAACCCTGTTGTTTTAGGGCTCTTGGGGCAACCCATAACTTTCATACGTAATATCCCTGTCCTGTGCTCTAACGGAGCTCCAGGAAGCACGAGAGCTTGCCGGACGAAACTCGAGCAAGGCTGATCGATTGGAGCTCCTCAAGCAAATACCGGGATTGAATCTATCGCCAGAAAGGGAAATGTGTCTCTGGAGTAGGAGTTTCAAAACAAAATCTCGCGGGGAAGTTGATGGAGAGTTCTAGCAACAGCTTTTTTGGCCCGAAAGGAGTAAAAGAGAACAAATGGGAAGCTTTCGCTCACCACGCTAGCATTGACAGCGTTGATCGGATGGCGGAGGATATAGTATCCATCAAGAATTTGACTGGAAAAAAAGGCTTCCCTCGACCTCGAAGCTTGGTGCTTGGAACAATTTCTTCACCAGCACTATTTAGGCCGCCAAATACACTTTTGGAGGTCCAAAAGCGTTGGAGTGTGGTGACGAGCTTTACACCCTTAGTAAATTAGTGCATTCTCTTTTACTTGTTTCTCAGATGAATGAGAAGTCCACTTTAAGAAAATTGAGAACCTCGATTGTTGCTTTGTTATGAATAACACGCTCAACATGTCTAACAACGCAACGTTTACGAGTCTGGCATCTAATCTGGACCAAACTCATTCCTCGAGTCAAAGTTTTCGTAAGACTCCATGGCTTATAGTTTGGCTTATAGTCTTGTTGTCTATCAGATCGAAGCGTGAATGAGCTTCCCAACAACGAAGCGTTTACGAGTCTTAATCTGGACCAATCCCATTCCTCGAGTCAAAGTTTTCGTGGCTTATAGTTCGTACGCAAGTAAACATCGCGGGTCTTGTTGGCACACGCCCAGAACACTTTGGAGGAGCTCCAAGATAATGAACTTGGACAATGATTCCCATTTTTCGATGATGGAAGAACGCCGGGCGTCAGAATATAGATCAACCCAAGCGTCTTTGTAAAAGCACGAAAAAAAGGGATCGTAGGGATCTTTAACTGTGTCAAAAGCTAGGAAGCAAATTCTTGCAAGAAAGCATGAAGCAGGACTGGACGCAATGCAGTGATACGACACGCAAATGCGATCAGAGAGCAATCGTTCATTTTGTAGAAATGATCTTGGGACTCCTCTTATTTTAGGGTTCCTGTGGAGAAGGGCGATGGCGACCACGCTGGCCAAGAGGCCCAAGCTGTCGGGGCTGGACGAGTCGCCAGGCGCTCCAAGCGCGGCGCCATTCTCATCGCCCTACTCGCCCATCTCGCTCACATTCACCCTCAACGTTATTTCCTGTGGCTTCTGCAAGGAGGTTCTCGTCAGCTGCATTTACCAGGTATCTCGTTCTCTTCTTGTGATCTTGTTAGTTTAAGATTGTGAGATCTTATGACTGTGTTCTATTTGCATAACTCTTTCGTTTTGGCTTGCGAGAATCTATTAACTGCTTGCGAGATCTTTGGCTATTACTGTTACTCATATCTATGCTTCGGGCTTGCTAGATCTTTGTTTTGTGTTCTATTCTTGCAACTCATAGCATTATCTTCGATTGAATTGCTCGTTTCCAGTGCCGGAACCATCACCTCGTCTGCGCGCATTGCCGCAACACCGAGCGGAGGTGGTGCTCATGCCCCGGCACCGTCGAGAGCTTCCGGAACGAGGCGCTGGAGCGGCTGGTTGGCTGCTTCTCCGTGCTGTGCTCCAACTCGTCCTTTGGCTGCCCGGACGCGTTCCCAATCTACGCGCGGCGAGCTCACGAGACCAAGTGCTCCTTCGCCCCCCGGAGGTGCGCGAGCTGCAGCTTCACCGGCGCGGCGTCGCAGTTTAGCGCCCACTTCAGCGACCACCACCGCTGGAACATCATCGAAGTCCCGGACTACAACGTCGAGTTCGGCATGGCGCTCAAGGCCAGCGAGGCGAGGATCATCCCCGTCCGGATTGGATCGTCCGAGGCGATGTTCCTCATCCACTTCGAGCAGCAGGGATCCTCCGGCCGCCTCTATCCGTCCGAGGTTGCTCGCCACCAGGAGAACGTCAAGGTGAGCATCTCGGTTTTCAAGGGCGGGGAGGTGGAGCTGTGGATGAAGTGCGTGCCAAAGAGCATGGCCAAGGCGGAAGCAGGGCCGTATTTGTGCGTTCCAGACTACTGCCATCTTCCTGATGGACGCATACGGACCGAGATTTGCATCAAGCGCGGCTAGAACAGCGCTAGCTACTCGGTAAGCTTTGAAAAGTTTTTCTTTTTTTCTGTTCTTCCAGATGATTGTAGTTTCTTTCTCGTCGATTTCTTCTTGTCGAGATGACTAACAGCTTCTTCACGTCATGCAGAGATTTCCGCTTTGGTTTTTTTTTTTTTTTTTTGGCTCATACCCGGAAGATCAGCGTAGACTTTTCATTTGTAGCACATGTAAATAGACTTGTGAGACGTGGTGCTCGCAATACGCGTGAAAGAACGCTTCTCAGCGTTTTTTCGTTGTCGTTTCGTAGAAGCTTTTCTTCGTCAAACAAGAGATCTCCAAACAGTTGCTCTCCGAGAATGAGCTCGAGAAAGAGTAAAAGGTTTTCTCCGCGAAATTGAGAGGAGAGAAACTCTTTCTTTCATGGCCAACGGAAGCATCTACGACAATAACTCCCATCACACCGTGAGGAACGTCCATGGAATCGTGTGCGCGCTCTCGTGGGGGATCTTGATCCCGCTGGTGATCCGCTGGTATGGATTCGTGACGCGCCTCCAGGTCCAGGGCAGGCACCTCAAGCTCTTCTACGCCGTGAGGATCATCGCCTACACGCTGGGCTTTGGCGGCACGATCGTCGGCCTGTGGCTCGCCGGCGACGCGGGAGAGATTGGAAACAAGGCGCACTTCAGCATCGCGATCGCGCTGCTGGTGCTGGGAGGGATAGGGGCGACCGGATTCCAGTGCTACTGCTGCTGCCCGGTGGATGGAGTGGCGTGGGCGGTGATGATCATGGGGATCGTCAATGTTTTCAAGGGATTCGACATGCTGGATCCTCCCCGCGGCTATAGGATTGCGTACACCGTTGTGCTATCGCTGGGATGCGTTGCTGGGGTCGCCGCGGAGATTCTCATGTGTGTGCTGCGTCCCCTCCAGAGTGGCTACATTCACCGCCAGGAGAGCGCTACGTTCACCACATCCTACGGAGTCTAGAGAAGGAATTAGCGAGTTCTTGGAGGAATTGAGCGATTCCAATCCAATTCCCCTGTTCTTGAAGAAATTGAAGAAATTCCATTGCTCTGTTTCGCAAAAGCCCAGTGTGATCAAGGATAGAATTCATCCTCGGCCTATGTAGCCAATTCCTAGAGCGAGATCCACTCTGTTTTCTTGAAGAAATTCCATTGCTCTGTCTCGCAAGATCAAAGCTAGAAATCATCCTCGGCCTATATAGCCAGAGCGAGATCCACTCTGTTTTCTTGAAGAAATTGAAGAAATTCATTGCTCTGCCTCGCAAGATCAAAGCTAGAAATCATCCTCGGCCTGTACATGCCTCCTAAACGTAAAGAAACAGAGCACCCCTCCCTGGAAGCAGCAGTAGAGGCAGCACATCGAGCAGCCCACAATGGCGATGAGCGTGGCGATGATCGAAACGTAGGCGATCCGCCACACGCGGTGAGGCCGGAGGATCCCGAATCCACCAAACACATCGGTGATGGCGAGAACCATGACGATGAGGCCAAAGATTTCGATGCCCCACACCCGATGTTTGACTCCCACCAGGTGGAGAAATGCCATCGCCAGCAGCGCGATCGCGATGCCGAAGTGGGCTTTGTGGTTGGCGATGCCGCCGTGAGAGATCGCGCTCGCCCAGAACCCGATCGCCGTCGCGGCCGCGGCGATGGCGTAGAGCGCCGCCTTGAGAAGGATGTGAGATCGCGGCAGGGGACTGGGCAGGAAATTCTCCCTGTAGACGAGCATTGGGACGAGGATCCCCCATGAAATCGCGCAAGCCAGGGCGTGGCCGGACCTCAGTAGCGACTCATCGTTGTGGGAATCTGGAAATGGAGCTGGAGCTGGAGCCGCCATCCGTGTTCTTCCACCGTGTGCTTCCACCGTGTTAAAACCTTATAGAATATTCCAGGCTTAAAAAGCTAACGAATTAATCAAACAAACATTATTAAATTCCCATTTCAAGTGAGTACAATCAACTTGCTGGAGTAGCTCAGTTGGTCAGAGCGTGTGGCTGTTAACCACAAGGTCGGAGGTTCGAGCCCTCCTTCTAGCGGAAAAATGAATCTTATTTATCAAAATTCAGTATTTTATTTTTAACTAATATCTTATGATTATGATAAAGTAACAACTTTTAAAGTGAAGTGTCAGTGTATAAGATCCCTGAATCCCTAGCAATGCCATAATATCCCATTCAAGGAGAAGAAAGGGCCTTCTCCCAACTCGGAAAAGCCCAGACTGTGTTTGCATGTTCGTTTTGTCACCTTATAGACAGGCGACCCATGATTTGCTGGCTCTTTGCTCGCAGCCCTTGTCGGTAACTCGGTCAAACTCCCCACCACTCACTCAATCCATGGATTCGATCGATCCAACCCCTCCAGCCATAGAAAACAAGCTAAAGAACAAAACTTTGGCCAGGATGAAATCAAACTCTCTCCCAATCTCGTGTGTTCAATGCAATCGCTCCACCCATTGGCCGAGTTAATGGTAATATAATCCCAATGTGGGGGGCTCTTATGATAAGCGTGGCGGGCGCGCGATTCTTTCTCCAAATGGTTTTTATAAACATCGTCACACGATCTGGGGCGTGGCGTCCCAAAAGTATAGCAAAATTTAAACGCAAATATCCCCAATACAATCCAAAGCGCTGCGCTGTGATGGAAAAATGAGCGTTACACAACAGCGCCACATGCATGTGGAGGAATATCCACCGACCAAGTGGGCGCTGCAGCGCATCCGCACCGTCAGATTTGGCGGGAAATTGTTTTTCGTCCATGGCTATGGAGGAACAGAAAACAAAAGGGGGGTATCGTCACCCGCTGGGTCAGTACGTATACGGATAAGGCATAAATCAATCAAGTTGCCATTCACGTACAATACCATGGGACCTCTACGATACGGCCTTAAGCGCCCTAAAAGAGGACACGTTTGTACGGTGTTCTTGGCTCCCTCTCACCTCAGCTAGCGGCTTGAATGCCGGCACACAGGCGCCAGCTCCATCCCGATGGCGCTGCCCTTGATCGAGCGATATTACGAGGTATTGGCTTGTGATCTCTTCGAATCGGTGTGCGAGGCCATGGATTTCCAGAGGTTTTCAGGGACCGTCGGCGTTGCAAATCCACATTTCCGCGGAGCTGTGGATTTCGCTATCGCGCTCGTGAAATGTGAGTGATCGATGCCGTGCTTCTCGAAGGCGGGGTAGATCGGCGCTGCGCGCACGGTAGTTCTGGGATCCTGGCAGGGCTCTGCGCCAGGGGAAGTGAATCTTCGTTGGGATATCGGAGCCAGAGGCAAGTACCGGGGACACTCTCGATTTTCCTGCTCTCCTCTTTCTCCCTTCTTCGTCTTTGCTTTTGCCTTGCACATCGGAATGCTTTCCAAATCATGTCACTTCTTTTCTCTTCCTCACCGTTTGGTTTTCAGGAGCATGGGAAGCGAGTACCATCAATCGTATCAGCAAGGCGGTGTACACAACTCCTCGAAGGCCAAGTCACAGTTTCAAAGGCAGCCCCAGCAGAGAGTGGGAGCTCCGGATCCTCTACTCAGAGAGTTGTCCGCTCTAAGTCGGGCGCCATCGCTGAGGGATCCATCTACGAGCTCCGTTTGGAAGTCGGGCTTGCCTCCTCAACACAACAGCACCAACAATAGGCTAGACAAGGAGCTCCCTGCTCGTCTTCGTGGACGAGAAGCCAAAGTTGCGAAAGCGCCAGCAAGTTTTCAAGGGGAAACTGTGGATCAAGACGGCTACGGAGAGGAGATTGAGCAGGATCAACTTAGAACGGAATGGCAGGACAAAGTCGTCAACTGGATAGATGGTGGTCTTCGGGAAGGTGAGCGAAAGCAGGCGCTTCTTCGGAGCATCAGCGAGATACTGAATCAAAAGATGGATGCTCCGGATAGTAGCTCCAGCGCCAACACAAAGCTGCGGAAAATTGGATCCCTGGAGCACCAGAGGCCTCCGCAAAACTTGAGAAGGAACAGGCACCAGAAGGAAGGTGGCAGCAGAAGAGGCGGAAGAATTGCGTGGAGGGAGCAAGAGGAGGAAGGGTATGAACTGGAGAAAGCATTGGCCGTGACAAGGCACGAAGCGGATCCAGGCTACGATTACGAGGAGTCCGACAGTTCTTCCGACGACGAAACAGACGGCTTAGTTTCTCACTTGCACTCTCCGTTACTCGCCATGCAGAAAGAGCGGAGGGTGAGACGCCACAGAAAGCTAGCGACGGGAGACCTGGGATGTGCAAACTTTGGCTTTTCTATGGGTTCCCATCCATACAAGAAGTTCCTGCCACGAAAGGGCCATGAAGCCGATGCTTACGACGGGACTGAAAGCAGTCACGGGTGCGGCCTCCCATGGTCTTACTGGCCAAGGCACAAAGGAAAGAACCTCCTCGAAGTAGCTGGGAAAAGTCTCTCCTGCTATCCGGACATTCCAAGGAGGAAGATCACGGGTCAAGAGATGATCCCGGCTCCTGGGAGCATACCTGTTTCTGCAAACACAGACAGTGCTGCTGCTATCTCGAACCTGTCACTTTTAGCTGGTAGTTTGGAGAAGGATTTGGACAGGCTCTCGAATGGGAAAAGGCACAGGAGCTTGAGCCAGAAGTACCGTCCCAAGACCTTCAGGGATATAGTTGGACAGAACATGTTGGTGCAAGCTCTTGGCAATGCCGTGACCAGGGGGAGGATAGCACCGGTATATTTGTTCCATGGGCCTCGTGGAACTGGAAAGACTTCGGCTGCTAAAATCTTGGCGGCGGCATTGAACTGCGTCTCTGTGGAAGATACTCGGCCCTGTGGAGTCTGCAGAGAGTGCTTGCTTCTCTGCCTGGGGAAAAGCGGAGACGTGAAAGAAGTGGACGTTGCAAGTCACGACTCAACAAGTCTAATGAAGAAGCTGCTAATGGACGCTGTGGTTGGGCCGTCATCAGGTCGTTACAAAGTTTTCATCATTGACGAGTGCCACACACTCACAGCAGAGGGGTGGAACGTGTTTCTGAAATGCCTCGAAGAACCCCCAGAGCACGCGGTTTTCATTCTCACCACGACTGACACCGAGCAGTTGCCACATCCGGCGTCAACAAGGTGTCAAAAGTTCCATTTTCCCAAGATCAAGGACTCGGACGTGGTGAGCAGGTTGCAGGCTCTCGCTGCAAAGGAAAACTTGGAGGTGGAGAAAGATGCGCTCGACCTCATCGCGGCAAGGTCTGGTGGTTCGCTCAGGGATGCTGAAACAACACTGGATCAACTTAGTCTCGTGGGACAGAAGATCACTCTAGAAGTGGTGCAAGAGCTTGTACGTTTCAGGGGTTAGTGTGCTGTGGTTTCTAGTTTATTCTTAGAGATTTTTTTCTAGATCATGACTAACATTGTACGAATTTTTTTTCAGGTTGGGCTGGTGTCCAATGCAAAGCTGGCGGATTTGCTGGACATGGCTCTCACTGGGGACACACTGAACACTGTCAAGTGCATTAGAGAGTTCATGGACGCAGGTGTTGAGCCACTAGCTCTCATGTCCCAGATCGCCACCCTGATAACGGACATCCTAGCAGGTGGATACATGCCAGCAAGCGACAAGGGATTTTTTCATAAGCACGCATGTGAGTATTATCTTGAGTTTTTTCAAAGAGTTTCTAAACAAATTTGAACTTTATGTCGTCAGTGTCTAAAGATCAGCTGGAGAAGCTGCGACATGCTCTCAAAACGCTGTCGGAATCTGAGAAGCAAATACGATCTTCTCAAGATCAGACAACATGGCTGACGGCCGCTTTACTACAGTTTGCTCCTGATCCTCACTCTGGATTTCCTGGGTCCTCTGGTAGAACAAGCAATACACCCAGCATATTAGCAGCTAATGACACGAGCGAGAAGGAGACAATAGAGTGGGAACCTCCGCTAACAAAAGAGTCCTGGGATGACGTAGAACATCAGCACCAAGCTGTTCTCTCTGGACACCTGAATTCCCTTCAGATTGACGCAGAGAACAACTTAAAGCACCAAGCTGTTCTCTCTGGACACCTGAATTCCCTTCAGATTGACGCAGAGAACAACTTAAAGCACCAAGCTGTTCTCTCTGGACACCTGAATTCCCTTCAGATTGACGCTGAGAACAACTTAAATGGTCAGGACACCACAGCACAACAACCATCGGCACTTGGAGAAGGTTGGAACTTTGAGTGGTAGAATTTCTTTGTTTCCTACGTGTTCTTCCATGCACAGGTGACAGGGTTGCGCTCGAGCGTCAGCAAAAGCTACTGGACACTTGGATACGGGTTCTGGAAGTCAGCCAGTCTAGCATTCTCAAGCAGCTTCTTTGGAACCACAGTAGACTGTCGTCAATATCAATTGAAGGAGGTAAATGACTGTTGAAATGCTTTCTCCTCTTCACAAATGGTTTACTCAGGTCGTGCAGTAGCACATTTGGAATTTCTACAGGCTGACCACAGAACAAGCGCCGAGAGGTCAAAAACCAGCATCTCTCACGCGTTTCAACTAGTTCTCGGCTTTCCGGTAGAGATTCGCCTCCACCTCTCTGGAGACGAAGATACCAAGTCCAAAAGCCACGAGCAGAAACTCTTGCCCGTTTCGGCGGAGTTTAAAGTTCCGGCCTCGCCTGCAAAGTCATCCGTACCGCAAGCCGAGTATCTCAACTCTCGGTCATTTCCCGTCTTCATCGGGAACGTCAAGCGCGAGGGCGACGAGTTCCCGAAAGGCTCGTGGGACTTTGAAGACTTTTCGCACAGAAAGTCTGGCAGCTCCGAGAACCACTCGGAGAACGATGGCACCAAAGGTTGGGGACTGCGTCAACAAGGCAGACAAATGCTCCAGATTCAAGGCAGACGGTTCAAGCTCAAGACGGTGCGAAACTTTAGCACGGATCTTTGCTCGGAAGCGGGGCAGCACGTCGAGTCCAAGAACCAGTTAAGTAGTGATTATCTTTTGCTACTACTCAGTGTTAACAGTTAGTTTTTCTTGTCCTTCCAGGAAACCAAGTGCTCGGCAAAAGCAAGGTGCCAGTCTACTCTGCTGGAAGACAAACAAAGTGGATGAAGACGACGAAGAAGTAAGAAGCGATTTGGTACGAATGCAAAGGTTCTAAGTCATCTTCTCTCATTCTCAGGAAGCCGAGCAAGAGGCCGCGCGACCATAAGTTACGAGTAGGTAAGCAAATGAATAGTATAATATCAATGGTGTTATTCGCCAGGAAAGTATGAGCACGACTGTGTTTATTTACTCGGAGATGGCAACAAAACTATTGCGAGAAGTAAGCTTATAGAAACTTCATAGACTTGGAACTAGAAGATAGCTACGGACGTACGTTAGGCACTGTTTGTTTAGCAGGAACTCGAGAGAGACTAGTACATAACGATGATGTTGCAGCGTCCTCTGATCAAAGAATTGAATCACACAAACCAAGCACGGCCACAGCGCTTTCTTTTACTTGGAAGGCTTTATAGACGTCTAGCGCCCCACAATGACATAGACGGCGTAGATGATCCCAGGGATGTAGCCGAAGACCGTGAGCAGCAGGCAGATCCAAAACTCGATCTGCCACGGAAGAGAATCCAGGCGGGCCAGAGACGAAACAAACAGAAGAAACAAAACCACCATCAACATCAGGCCAGAAACGAAAACAATCTAAAAGTCTACAGCGTTTATTTCACAGCTCTTGAAACAAGAGTGGCGGTGGAAGAAAAAGAGTGGAGTGACTCTCAGCGGACGAGAGGCTCACGCCCGAAGCTACGACGCCTGCAAAGTATGACATAGACTGCGAAGGCGATCCCCGGCAAGTAACCGAGAACCGTGAAGAGCAGGCAGATCCAAAACTCGACCTGGTCGGAAACGGGAAGAAAAAGTGAGGCGGGATCATGACGATGAGAGTCAACAAAGTAGAGCACGTCCCTCTAATCTACTTTACTTTCCTCTAAGTGGCTACAGAGAAAAGCAAACGCAGAAAGAAAAAAGGGCTCAGAAAAGAGTGGGAAAGTTTTTGGCGAGCCTACCTCACATCCATACTTGAAGAAAACCCCCACTGGCGGGAGAAGAATCGCCAGGAGGATTTCCAGGCATGTCGCCGTGGTGCTATCGTCCATGCCGCCGCCGCCGCCGCCGCCTCGAGAAATCTCTTCTGCTACACAACGAGAACGATCCAAATCGATCGCCGAGCTCACAATTAGAATGTACCTCTTGTAGCGCCGAGATCGCCTCGCCCAGATAGAAACCCTAAGCTCCACAATGCAAACACACACACTAAAAACAGCTAGCTAGCAATGCCACGTGGCGGGCTGGCTGGTTGAAAACGCAGGTGTACCAAATGGATAGATTCCTCAAGTAAAATCACAACAACATTTTTTACTCTACGCGAGAAAAAATTCCACCATTATGGTAGCATCCAATTTAACAAGTGCTTATTAGGCGAAGCTACCTTCCAAATTTTTTTTTTCTCCCCCCTATTTTTTCCGTTTCGTTCGCTTCCAATCCAGGCTAAGTATCTACAGCGACGAGGGAGCACCACACCGAAGTCACTTATCCAACCAGCACGTAGATTGCGTAGATGATCCCCGGGATGTAGCCGAGAATTGTGAGCAGCAGACATATCCAGAACTCAACCTGAGAGAAAACCACAAACCACCGAATTAGCTCCAGCTTTGGAACGCATTCAAGCGGAAACGACTGCGGAAGAGCAAGAGAAAGAGCAACAACTCACCGCGCAGCCGAATCTTAGGAAAACCCCCAGCGGAGGGAGGATGATGGCCAGCAAAACATCAATGAAAGTGGCGCCAGCCATTTCGATCGCCTGCGACTCCCACTCAGAATCAGAGCTGCGAAAGATAGAGATGAGCTAGGAAACAAGAACAGCACAACACTTGCCTGTGCTTCCCACGAGTTATATAAAAGGCGACACGGCGGCTAACACGCGGCAGACGATGGCACTGGACACGCTTCCAGCTGGCACGATCGCGTCTGTCGAGCAAACACTGACCCACGTGTCACAACCATAGCAACAGGCAACACATCATCGTACTCCAAAAATAAAAAAGAGGCCGAAAAACAGCAAAAAAAAAAAAATGTTGAGAGAGACATACCGGCCGAACGAAAATCTCCCGTGGATATGGATGATGGATATACGCATCGCTAATGGCACCTGCAATCCAGCATTCACTAGCGAGTGAATAGCCCCAGACAAAAGAGAAAGAGCCAAGCTAAAGCTATCGACGAGAATTGCAATGTACCGTGTTGGCTCGCGACCAGAAAACCGAGGAGCGGCAGTAGAACACGACACTTTTAAAGTTGCGAGAGTTGGAGCTCCCGACTCGATGTTCCGGAGCTACTGCATGGGCTGTGCGTGCCGAACTAGAGCGGACATGGACTTGGACGCGAGATCCACGCGCTCGGCGCTACAATTCCCGTCTGTGCGAGAGGCTGTTAGCAACTATGGCGAGAAAGTGGTGGCAAAAGCACCGAAACCAAACGTGGTGGAGGTGAGTTACCTTGTTGTTCTTTTTACTTCTGACTCGTTCAACCTTGTTAGAAACTGGCTGCTGTGGAGCAGGAGCTGAAAACTGCCAAGAACGAGATTGCGAAACTTAAAACCGAGTTAGCTTTGTCAGAAGAAAAATGGTTACAAGCAGTCAAGGAAGGTAACGAGATTAAGAAGATGGCGAGTGAGATGGCGAATGAAATGGCAAATAAGCTCGATGCAGCCATGATCGCAGTACAGGTTTGTGATAGCGCTAGAGTCGAGGCTCAGAAGCACAGCGAAATGGTGACCCAAGCAGCGCAGACAGCATGCTCAGCTTTGGAGGAGGAAGCAGAAATGATGAAGACTGAGCATCGAAAGCAAACCGAAGAACTCCAGGCGGAGGTTGCAACAGTTGAGAAGCTTGTCACAGACCTGACCGGAAGCGAGAACATCGCTGAAGGGCTGGCTAAACTGCAGCAGCTGGCGTTTGATACGATGCAAGAGCTTGCCGGCGCGAATGATTTGTTGGATAGCCTGGCGCGAGAGCTAGAAGAGTCGAGGAGGGAACTGCACATGTTAATGGACACGGGAGATGAGATGGAAATGATCAGATCTACAAAGAGGACGTTAGAGCTGGCCAACACTGACTATAAATCTCTATCTGGAGAGGTAGCAAGGCTTAAGCTGAAAAGTCTTACCTCGAGAGGCGAACTGGCAGAAGCTCAAGAGGTTGTGAAGCCCACAACAACGGAGCTGAACGAGGTCAGGCTCCAGCAATCCGGCCTGATCGATGAACATGCAAAAGAAACAGCAGAGTTAGCGAGCGAGCTCAGCGCCCTCAAAGACACAGAGAAGCTGCTCCAGGAAGAACACTCAAAGTTGAAGGACGCTTTGATGCATGCAAACACTCAAGCAGATGAATTGAAGGCCGCTCTGATAGCGGAGAAAGAAAAAGCCAGAGTAGAAGCCGAGCAACTCAAATCCAGTATGGAGAACAACGCAGATAAGCTCAGTTCTATAGAGCAGCTCTTCATTGATTTTAAGAAGTCGCTGGACGTGAAAGAATCATCAGCAAACCGAAAAATAACAGCAGCGCTTAGCGAGGCCAGCGCCGCCAGGATTCGAGAACAACACATGATGATCAGGCTCGACGCACTGAGGGAGGAGCTGGACGAAGCCAAGATGGCAGCAAACAAAGCATCTAGGAAAGCGGAGACCACGGAAGCTGAGAAGCTGATCATAGAGAGCGAGCTGAAGAGGTGGAGAAAAGCATCCAAGCTTCTCAGTGACCGGAGCACTAACAGCAAACACCACCGAAGAACAACACTGGACGAAGAAGAGTCGCCAGAGTCGGAGCTTGAACAGAGCAAGAGTATACTGGGAACATACCTCTCCAGGAAGAAAGCATCACGCTAAGCTTTGGCCTTGCTTGCATCCCTGCACGAAGAGTAAATAGGAACTTTTAAATCATAAACTAGTAAACATTACCACTCGACTAGAACATACGAGGAGAGCACCAAATCTATTCTTGAAGTGTTCCTCTCCAAGCTCTTCCAAGCCAAAAGCTGAGAGCATATCCTATAGGCAGGCTTCATAGTCAGTCTACAAAAGAAACTCTGCCACTCAATATAAACAGACTAATCGCCCTCCCCCTCAAAGAATGCCAGAAAATCTTACGTCCAGCCGACCTTGCGAGGAGATTGTCTCCGTTAGTTGCCGGGGGAACCTGCCGATTGCTTCGTCTCCGCGAGGTGCTTTTCCACAAATTTGTCGACGAGTTCTCTTATCTGCAACAGTTCATCATCATTATAGGCTACAAACAGGAAGAACAAAACACAAACCTTATTCTTCCTCTTGCCGTTAAGATAGTCTGAAATGTTTACGTCAGTATCGCGTATCCCATCTCGTTCCATCACCTATACCAATAATCACTGAATCAACAAGTGCAAGTAGAGTTTTTTTACCTTCATGGTTGTCTTTTTTGCGATGGCTTTGAACGCGTCCTTCTGGATCTTTCTGGTCTTGTACAAAGGTGTCAATAAATGGACAACGTACTCTGATAAAGCTTTCTTGATCTGATCCGGAGTGCAACGGTCCTTAACTTCATAGGATTCGGATGGAAATCCCCGTCGTTTCCTGTCATCCCTCAGCCTATCGCCCACACTAAAAGTTTCGAAGTTTGCTGTCCCTTTCCCAACCATCTCTGCATCTATAGCTTGTTCCTGATGCTGCGGTCCGAGATACTCACCCATGACCTGTGAATTACCTTCGCCTTGCAGAACAACGTTCGGACTACTTGCATTACTACAGCTGCCACTGAGATCTAAAGGCAAGCCCGAAAGTCTCCGAGAGCCATCGCTCGGCCTCCGATTCAGAACCTCGGGGAATTTCCTTCTCTTCAGGTCCACTGGAACATCTTTCGTCACGACCTTTTCCCGCTTTGCAAATTTGTGAAAAGACAAGATCTTCGGGGGTTCAGGAAGAGCTGTTCGCTCGGCTTCGGCATTTGCATACGCCTACAGAAAAAAAGGTAAGTATCCAAAAGGTTTGAGAGATAACGTAAAACCTCAGCAGCAGCAAGAGCGGCAGCTTGACACGCTTCTGCCCTGGCACGAGCAGCAGCCTCCAAGTCCGAAATAAGAGGCTCGTTTTCTCCGGATTCAAATTCTATTGGACCTTCTGAACTCGAAGCACCATTTTTCTGCTCGTGTCTACTGGTCGCCTGTTCAGCATTTCCGTGGCTGTGGTCCCTTTGCGACGATGAGCATGCGGGAGCGGAAGAAACAGCAGTATCGTCCTCCTTTTTCACGACGTTTTTCCTAAACTGCTTCAGCATGGCCTTTTCCCGACGGTAAAACTCGCACCACATCGCCACCAGTTGGCCCGCCAATGCGCGGATATCTCTCGATGTGTGTTGGCATACTTTTTCTTTAATTGTTCTTCCAATACCTGTACGTCGACTATTAGAATAAATATGGACAAAGAAAAGCGTACCAGAAAGACGAACAGCAAGCATATCCGTAGCTACGGTAAGAAGAAGACGAAGACAGAGTCGTAAGAGTTGTGTTCCATCCTTTCCCATAGAATCCTGCACCAAACCATGAGTTTAAAGCATAAGGAAAATTACAATGGCGTACCAGTATCCATGAGTTCAATATTGAGAGTCCAGTTTTAGTTCCCACAAAACCCTTCACGGAGGACGCTGACAGTCCGGTCATCTCTTTTGCCAGAAACAATTTTCCGGCTGTAGTCTTAGCGTTTCGGAACATGTCTTTTAAGAGGTCCGCTCTCGTGAAAGGCTCATCCTCGCCATCCAAAGAGTTTCCTTCCCTGTACTTATTGTTTGCATACTCGGCAGCCTGAATCCTGATTTGCATGTCTCTAACTTCGTTTCTCTCGCTGTCAGGTTGCCTCTGTGCGGCAGTCATTTCCTCAGCCTCTTCAATCAGGTCCCCTCTGTTTTCCAAAATATCAAGTATCCGCACAGCCTCTTTCAGACCACTCAAAATGGCTCCTCCCACGGTATCAGGGTGCTCCTTGCAAGTTGCCTCACCCGCGAAAAACACGCAATCTTCCACAGGTCGTCCCAGTATATCGTAGTCTTCGCCAGATGCACCAACGGCTACGTAAGAATACGCACCTCTGCTGTACTGATCTGATCCCCAGTCTGTCACTTTAAAAGTCTTGGGCTCCGGAACTTTCGTACGACCGTAAAGCTTCCGAAGGATCTCAACAGCATGAGACACGAGGAAAGACGAGCCAGACTTTGCGTCGTCCACTGCAGCTTTCCCGACTACGAGCGCTATCAGAACCGGAGCACCGACTGTCTTGACCAGATTCCAGAACATAAAACATCTGCCGCGGGACTCTGTGTCTTCCCCAGTAGCACCAAATATATCCACGTTCTCATCCCAGAACACGGTCTCGAATTCGAGGACGACCTTGTTCAGCGTACCAAAGCCAAGCCGACTAATGGAACCGGACTTCCAGGACGGTAGTTGCGGGACGAACTTGATGGACTGGGCTTTCAAGCACCCAAGCGGAACTGTTACCAGAACAGCGTCGCACATGTGGACTTCGCCATCCTCTGTCTTCACTCTCACTTGCTTCTTTTTCCCGGTTTTGATATGGACGTCCTTTGCAGTGTATGAAACTTCTGTAACTACTCTCCCGAGCTTCACGTCCAAACCTTGAGCTAAAGCTTCCACCAAAGTGCCATACCCGCCCTTTATCATGCAGTGTGGCCCAGCAAAACCGCCATAAGTATCGTCCTGGTTCCAGTAGGCGAGGGATACTTTATCGAGCTGAGCAGCGCAGCCGTATTCCAGGTTCGCAAAATGCCAATCCATGATTCGTCTTTCAAGCTCAAGCGAACAGCTTAAACCGTCTTGTTGATGCAGTACACCGTTCTCAGTCGAAGGATCTGGAGCACTGCTCGCAAGCTCAGTTATCTTCGCCTGCGTCACATCTGCGACTGTAACTTGACTTTGGTCGAGGACTGTGCTCTTCGGTATATGTAATCCCTTCCGCTTTGAAAGCGCTTGCTCAAGACCCTCCTCAAGTGACATTCGTAGTGCCGCGTCGCTGTTTTGAGCCACTATGGTAATAGTATCATCCAGTAGAGTATTCAGCTTGTCCTCCAGAGCTGCGTCTATGTCAGCCGGAACCTTACGACCTGTTACACTATCATACAGCGGACAATCCCCGCGAACCGACGTTAGTCCGAGACCAAGCTGCCTGCAGATCAAAGCCGAAGGGTCCGCTCTTCTTTCCGCATCAGCTTCTACACCTGTAATAATGCTAGCTCCCAAATCTACCGGCACTGAAAACGTCGAGCGATCAGTATACACTCGACCGCCAACTCTATCCCGAGCCTCAAGAATCATTACGTCGAAGTTCATACGCTGCATATGCCTCGCGGCAACTAATCCAGCCGGACCACCACCTACAACTATAATTCGTTTCCTATCATGGCCCTTCTCCCTGTCACTTGAAACATCTGCGCTGCCATCTATATCCATTGGTGTTGTGGCATCTGAAGCAGGAATATGTCCGTTTTCCTGTACTTTGTGGATGAAGCCCAAGGGTTCATCCCCTGTCCCTTCCCTGAATTCTTCACCTTGTTGTTCTTCGAACTTGACTCTTTTCACGATGCCAGTGTTAATGTATCCCTGAAAAGCTCAAAAACGTTACTACTTTTTAAGAAACTAGAAAAGGCTTCGGACGCTTACGTGATAGTCTAGAAACTCATGAATGTTTCGGACAAGTCCAGCTCGAGGCGGTTCGTTGAGCTGCGCTACCTCACTCACGCCACAGTCCGCGACAGTCAAATGGCGCCTCACATCTTTCGTCCACAGCTGCAATATAAAGTTCCTGCAGCAAAGCTTGCAGACCGATAAGCCTTCAGCAGTAAAGCAGCCGAGAAAACAGCACAGTTACCTGCATTCCAGATACTCGGCAACCTTCGTCTTGCGCTTCACAACCTCTTTGAAACGAACCCTCTCGGTGGAGCTGAGCTGATCCGGCTTCAAGCCCACGGACACGGCCGGAAAAGCCTCACACTCTTGCTGAGCCGGCATCTTGTCCGCGCTCCCCATCAAAACCTCGAAGTCGAGCTCTCCGCTAACATCCCTCTTGCGCTTCTTATACTCCCTCAGAGGCTGCGTCGCCTTGAGCACCGGCAAGACGCTCTCCTCGAGCTCCTCCAATTTCACCTCGTCCGGCTGCCTTCCATCACTGCCTTCTTCCGACTTAACAGAGTCGCTAGCGGCCACAACCACGTCCCCGTCCATCCTAGTTTCCACCTTACCCTCGAAAACCACGGTAGCCGAGCTCAATCGCTGCTCCATCACTTTGCCCTCGGAGATCGATTCCAGAGCCGGTGCGGCGTCGTCCCCGGCCTCGTCGAGCGAGGCGGCCGCCACGGACTCGCCGCATGCACACTCGTGCTCCTCCATCATGGCCTCAAAACCCTAAAACGGAAGAGGAGGTCGCCTGGCACCTCAGAAAAGAGAGCTGCCATCACCGCCGCGCTCCCGGCAGCTCGAATCGAAATCCTCGCACCTGGATCTCGGGCCGCCGCGGTTCTCCCCCGCATTCCTGTCGCGACGAGGAAGCCCTAGAGCTCATTGCCCAGCGCGGAGATCCGCGGATCGATTCCCGCGACAAAAAAAAGCACCCGGCGACTATTTCTGCTTAACCTAATCTCCCGGTTGTACGGACACTTTCTAGAGGCGTACGGCTGTGACTCCAGGAGGAACTTTTCGTTGGCCAGATCGACGGATAAGAGGGGTTCGTCGGGCTTCCAATGCGATTGGCACACGTGGCGGAAGGAAAGCGCGCGCCCGAGGGCGATAAGGTGGCCACTTTTCCTTCCCTGGATGGATGAGGTTCTGGAGATTTTTCCATTCACTTTTAACTAGGGTTTGAGCGGCGTACGGAAGAATTCCTAGGTGGGGAATGGGACATTTTGTCAGCGAGGGGGACGTCTCAGTCTCCGCCCAGAGAGAGCGAGAAAGAAAGAGAGAGTGAGCTTTGATTGATACATCAGAGAGGAGACAACTAAGAATGGGGCTAAACAACTCACCAGAGTGGGGTCGAGATCACGCTAGAATTTCAACGCCAATCCCGCAAATGCCGTTTCGTGGCAAATTAGCCCATCTCTGCTGCAAATAAACTGTGGGCCGCGTCGAGATCACCACTTAATGCTCTCTCATTTCGTCTTGCCCGTCTCTCTGAAAGCCCCTGACCCTGACTTGCGCGGAATGGCGCGAGCTGATGATGATCAGGTAAGGGCGAGAGACAGAGCAACCTGCAACAAGCAAGAAAGCAAAGAATCCATCAATCAACGCAGCAGCAGCAGCAGCAGCGGCAGCGGCAGCAGGACTGATGAAATCCATTTGTTTTGACGTTTGCATGCAGGGGGCACTGTTTTGCTCGTCACAAAGCCCACACAGCAGATGAACGAAGAGGGCATCCAACAGCGACATCTAACGAGCCAATTTTTTCCAATGCAGAAAAATGCAACTTTGAAAAGAACACAGAGAGAGGGAAAAAGTAGGAAGAAGAAAAGGTGGCGGGCAGAAAATGAAAGCCAAGCCCTTTGCATTCAAACACCCACCACCATTTCCCCATTTCTTATAGTCCGTCCCGTCCCACGCCACGTTGTTGGTTGTGGTCGGCCGGCCCCACGAGAACCAGATGCCTCGATAATACACCAGAAAGGTGGCGAGCAATGAAAACACACTTAGGTTTCAAGAACTTATTGGGCAGAGGGTGGTGAGATCTCAGTGAACTGAGTCTGTACAACACAACCATTAGACAAAAGGGGAAGAAAACCAAATATCTTATCATTTTGGTTCCCTTCAAGCTTCAGTGCCCTTGGGCAGCGGGCTGCATTTTCCTGCGCTTCTGTAAACGAATGAGAGGTTAGCACTTGTATGGATCTTACAGGCGATTCCTGGAAAAAGAAAAACGTTGATTTGTATACTGGGGCCGATTCCTGTAAATTGACTGCAGCGCAATCGCGGCCGTCGGATGGCGGCATATGCGACGAATGTGCGCCGAGCTCAATGGCCCTGGCAATTCCTTTATGGGAAAAAGAGGACCCAGAAGAGAGAGGGAGAGGAAAGGAGGGGCATGAAGACAGGAGAACGAAAGCAGAAGGATGAGAGAACTTAATTCATTGCAGGGAGAGAGGGACAGAGAGAGAGAGGGGAGCTGAAGAGAGCGAGCCAGCGAGATCAAGCGAGAAGTTCACAGAGCGAGAGAGAGAGAGAGATATTGGGATTGTCTTGTCCTTGCCCCTGGCATTCTTATTCTTCATTCTAGAGTAGCTCTCCTTTTCCTGGCATTTTGATCTAGAACCAAGGATAGAGAGGTACCTCTTTGATCTGGCTTTGGAAATGGAGCTACTTGCTCCAAGATTTGTCGACGCTACTGCTGCTGCTGATGCTACTGCTGCTCCTAGAGGCTTGGAACTTTCGAGCTTGCTCCAGCGCACTGGGCAGCAATTGGGATCCAACTCTAGGGGCTTGTCAAGTCCCGAGAGGTGTTGAGAAGAGAAAGGAAGATCTTACCATGAGCCGCTGGCGCCTAGCGATGATCCGGAAGAAGCTAAAGTAGTCTCCTCTCCAGCACACTTCCTTGATACTTTCGTACACAATTTCCTTTAGGGGCCATCGACCGAGGATGAATCGCTGCGCGACGACGTCGCTTCCTCCAGCGGTCTCGGACGAGGAGGAAGATCTGAGGAGCAACAGCAGCACCGCCTCGGTGGTGTCCTCCTCCTCGTCCTTGCATCTCCATCACCAGGCACAGCTCCAGCAGGCAACTCCAGCTCCGCAGATGGCCGCTCTAGCCAGCTCTGGAAGATCGATCCGCAGGAAGAAGAAGCGCGACGATCTGTGCGACGCATGCAAGGCCAAGAGCGCGCTCTGGTTCTGTCCCGCCGACGATGCCTACCTCTGCCACTCCTGCGATCAATCCGTGCACTCGGCCAATGCTTTCTCGCTGCGCCACGAGCGCGTCAGCCTTCAAGTGGAGGCCGTGGAACCCGTGAAGACGAACTCCTCGGCCGCCTCCAAGAAAGAAGAGGATGCCTGCCAGGAGCAGGAGAAGGATTCGTGGGATTCTTGCGGCAAGAACAAGCGGCCGCGCCGAAATATCTCCTTCTCCTCCCCAATCTGCAAGAACAACAGGATGATCAAGCCTTTGGACGAGGAGACGACGTCGCAGCGCCAGGTTACCGGTGAGAATGAGTCGTCCAGTCCATCGCAATCGCCAGAGGGCTCCAAGAACTGCAACAGCCGCGAGGAAGGGGAGAATCGCCGGCGAGAAGATCAACACGAGGAGGAATTGGCGCACACGGTGCCGGTGTTCGTCCAGCCAGTGGAGCCGGATCGATCGAGCGAGGAGGACAAGGAGCAGCATTCGCACTCGCCAGCGTCTGGAATCGCGACGGATCTGGGAGATTGCGACGAGGAATCCGACGATGCCGGCGACATCGATCGCTTCCTCAACGCGGATCACGTCCTGTCCGAGGACGACGATTACTCCCATCCGCAAGAACGCCAAGAACACAAGAGAGAGGGCCACGACCATGGCGAGCAAGGGCGAGGCTTGATCGTGGCACCCACGGCCGCCACGTGCGAGGATCTCAACGGCCTCCTGGGCCTAGGGAGCAATTCCCTGGAGGAGCTCGTGGACGACGATGGTGACGATGACGACGAGCAGCGCTTCGACTTTGCGATCCGGAAGAACCAGGCGATGCGCAAGCAGCAGCGCATTCCGGAATTCGGCAACCTGGGGATGGACGGCAGCGATGGCGAGGGTGGATTCCACCGCGGGAGGGTCAAGGCCGAGGAGCACGACCCCTACATTGAAGGGCTTGGGGAGGAGGAATTTCTCAAGCCATGTCGGGAGGGCATCCTGGGCGAGATTTTAGGGCTCAAGCTCGGGGAGAGCTGCTATGAGCGCGATCTCCAGCAGATGCACGCCCAGCATTTGCAGCGCCGGATTTGCCTCCGCCTGGATTACGAGGACGTGCTGAATGCGTGGTCGGATCGGCGGCCATTCCTCACGGATTCCAGCTCCGCGGCGATGGCGGCAGCGGCGGCGGGGCGAATCAATCATCAGATGCCAGAGGACTCGACATCCGACGCTGCAGTAAGTGTTCTTCCTTCTCGCTTTCTTGGGTTTAGGGTTTAGTGGTGCTCTTTTTTTTTTTTTTTTTTTTGATTTCCAGTAATTGTTCTTCCTCGGCATTAGCAGCGAATCCCGCATGAACAATTGTTTTATCGTTGATTGAAAGTCTCAACTTTCTCTCTTCATTTGTTTAATCTTTCCTTTCCCTCTTTTCTTTGTTTGCCTTTGTTTAGTGTCCGAGCTTTTGTTTGGTAGCCAGTAGCTCAGTTGCTCGTTCCCTTGCTGTTGCATATTCAATTCTTTGTCAGCTCGTTTAAACATTTTTACTGGATTGCTCGCGATATGGTGTCTTGTTGTCAGCAGCCTCCGATTTGACGGCGTGATTTTTCTGTCGTTGAAAGTTTGTCCTGTTCTCCTCGTCTGGAAAGCTTTTTTCCCTCGATCTTGAGTTTCTCGTCGTTAGAAGCTCCTTTTCTTCCTATGCTTTGCTCGTGATTGTTTATGCTTATCTTAGTGTTCGATGTGGTTATCTCGTTTTTCCAGCTTGTTCGGGTCTTTGTGTTTAATAGTTTTCATGTGAACTTCTTTTACGTGTCTGTGATCTCTGGATTTGATGGTGTGGTTGTTTGATGCATTTGAAACAGGGCAGCTCGGATGTTGGTGTTGTTCCAGACTTGAGCAGTGCGGGGAGCCGGCGAAGCGGACGGCCGTGCGCGGTGGAACAGGCAGGCCGAGTGCCTGTGGTGGCGCGCATGGAGCTCCACGACGGGCCAAATGCGGAAACACCAGGAGGAGAAGCGGCGGCAGCAGCGACTGGAGCAATGGCAGCAAGCACAGGAAGCGGAGGACGCGAAGCACGGGTGTCCCGCTACCGCGAAAAGCGTCGGACTCGCCTCTTCTCCAAAAAGATCAGATATGAAGTCCGCAAGCTAAATGCCGAGAGGCGGCCTCGGCTCAAGGTTCGTTTCCGCCCATCACGTTTGCTTGCCTTTCTGTCGTCTTTGTTTTGCTGGTCTAGTTTCTGGTTTGATCTTAGCTGGCCGCTTTTGTTATGGTTGGGTTGTCATGTCCGATCGTGAGTTCGTTTTCGTGTTGGGCTTAAAGGCTGGTGTTCTGCCTTTTCGTTCCGGTTTCAAGTTTAAAAGTTTCCGGTTTCTACTATGCAGGGTCGTTTCGTGAAGAGATCGCCAGTTGGTTGAAGTGCGAGCAGTCGCGCTCATGCTTGTCATCGTCATCTCCCTCGGCTGTGATGAAGCGAGCCAATAACTTCTCCCTTCGTGATCGAAAGGAGACAAAAGTGCCGCCGCTGCGTGCTCAAAAGCTCGCTCTGCTGCTCTTGGAGATCCAACAGCGGAAAGCAAAAAAAAGTGACAAATAACTTTAACTCTGGCCGCGGGAAGCGAAGACGACGCGCCTCGACGAGGGGCTCAGTGCACTGCTGTGTTTGTACAGACGAGGAAACAATCCATTGGAGTGAAGACTGTGAAGTGGGAACACACTCTACGGAATGTTTTAAGAGCCACCTCCTGCAGCAAGGAAGAAAAGAAAACTCGACGTCACCAAAGCATGAACTCACGCTTACATCAGTCCAGTCACTGCTGCTACTGCTGTGCAGCCTTGTCCATCTAGAGCTGTGTAATAAAAATCCTGGCCTTTTCTAACAAATGCCTCTGGTGATCAGTCATCTTCCAGCCTGCAAGAAGTTTTGATGTCAACAATTCGCTAGAAAAAAGAGAAAAAAGAAACCAAAAAACAAGACGCTTCTTTACCGCTGATGATATAGAGTCGCGGTTTGAAGGCCCGGATTCGCTCCTTCTCCCTCCGGCTGAAGCGTCAGAAGGCCGCCTATACGGAGACATGGACCTGGACAGTGTCCCCGAGCCCAGCTTGCTCAGTACGTAGTCTTCTTCTCTGTTCAAAGGGAGCAAGCCACTGCTCATTGACCTCACTCTGCACACGCAAGCAATGTGGGCGAGGCGAAAAGATGGAAAAAGCTATTCTCCCGCACGCACCTTGCCCATGGTGGCAAAAAATACGCTCTGGTGGATCTTCCTGGTCTGAATTGTACGAGCTGCTTCAATGTCCGCGGGGAGATCACATAACTATCTGCATGCCGTATGTTAGAGGAGAGTCAAGTGGTCGCTCTCGCCTTTCTTCCTTAGCTCCTTTACTTTAGTTTTGCGCAGATAGAGTGTCGTGGTACCTGGATATTCTGCATAGAAGCTGTGGGGGAACCTGAGAGAAACCAGCAAGGAAAGTCACTTAGATACTGGCAAAGAACGAAAACCGAGTAACTCACTTTCCACGAGCTTTCAACTTCTCCCTTCTTGCAGTGATGCCGCGGAGGTAAGTCGTCTGACCAATCTCAAGCATTTTATGTCTCAAAAGGACATTCTCTCTTCGTAGCCTTGCCAATTCACCCTCTTTCAAGCCTCCTGGAGCACAAAAACCCCTTAGGCAATATTTTTTAAGTCCCCTAAGGCTGGCACGCACCTACCACCGTGTGTTGATAGTTGCGAGCTTTCACTGGATCAATTCGCAGCATCAAATACATTTTCTTGTCTAGATTACCAGCCTGAGCTCAGAAAACTTCATCGCAAGTGAGGTATTCGTGAGCAAGAAGTTCAAAGGGATTACCGAATAAACATCACTGTCGAGATGCATCAACGTCCACCACAAACCAGTCTCTGGATATCTCACGTTGCAGTCCGCCAATGCACTTTGGATTGAGCAGATAAGGTTCCTCCTGCAACGAAAAACCACAACTTCAATCGGAATGACATTACACCGAAGAGTACTCACGCATGTGCATAAAACAAGCAGAAGCAAACGTAACGATTCATGCAGGTTTGTGCACGCCCAGGCGTTGCACTGCAAGACACACAAGAGGACTTAGTCATTAGGAGATCGAAAACCAAGGGAAGAACGGACTCACTGTGCCACAATCTCGTTGATCGTTTTAACGGTGTCCAAAAACTCCTCCACGCTCACAAAATCATGGAGGTGCTCACTAAAATACAAGTCCGAAGGATCAAAGATGCCGCCGGTAACGCACGAACACGTCCCTGCAAAAACACATTCCCGGAATCGTCCCTGTAATTTAATAAGCAGCAGGATGGAGGAAGCAACAACACAAAAACAAATATAAAAATTTCCACCAGACAAAGTGGCACTCACCTCCAGGATCAGCTCCAACAAACTGTGAAGCGATGATGATGGGATCATCGATGTCCGGAATGTCGCAGTCGTCTTGATACGGTGCGAATTCCGTTTGAAGCATGCGTGCTCCTCGTTTCCCACCATACTTGACAATTAGCTCCCTCAGCAAGAAACAAGGATGCACGTACTCGATTGGACGGTCACACGTCGGGCATCTGGATAAAGCAGCCATCACAAGAATGAGCAAACGCGCAATGTCAAACAAAAAAAAGAAAGAAAAGAAAAGAACAAAATCAGCAAGGAAGAACAAACAAAAGCTATCAGCAAAACAAGGTCTAGCAGGACCTATGAAAAAAACAAAAGATATCAGCAAATAGAGTTCTAGCAGGAGAACAAAAGCTATCAGCAACCAAAGTTCTAGCAGGAGAACAAAAATACCAGCAAAAAAAGTTCTAGCAAACAAAAGCTATCAAAAAACAAGTTCTAGCTATACTGCTCACAAGGGACAAGCATCAAACTAAATTCTAGCTATCTCTCACGAGATCAAAGTAGAAGAAAAATCAAGTAACAGTCTCTCACCCTTTGGATCTGGTGAAGCTGTTTTGGAGGCATCGCGCACAGAATACGTGCCCACACCCGGTCTCCACCGCGTGCTTGAAGACCTTGGAGCACAAAGGACAGTTCAAGAACCTTACATTCTTGTCGCCGCGCAGAGAGATGCTCGACTTCCTCACGGACGACGATCGCGATCCTCGAGCTGGCGTTGCCGACGCCGCCAATGGCGATGCTACTGCTACTGGCGATGCTGGCACTGCTGCTGAGCCCGATGCCGATGCCGAGGCCTCCGGCTTGGATTCTCCCTTCTTGTCACCGCCGCTGACGCTGCCGATCCTGCTACTCCTGGTGCTGCTGTCGGCGGAGCTCGGCCTCTTGGTTGGATTCTCCATCGTTAATTCGCTCTCATCGATCAAGCTCCAGCTGCCCCTCCAAAGAGGAGTCACGCCCTTCGACTTTTTAGGGCAAAGGCAAACGAGTCCGTTTAATTTTAAAAAACCCTAATCGGCGGGAATTCAATTTCCTTGTTAGTTTACAAAAAGAACAAAACCAGAAAAGCCGGGCCGATTTTTTCCTTTCTTTTTGCCGAGAGAGCAAACGAGCGAGAAGTTCTTCTCCTTCTTCTTCGTCCTCTGGAGAGAGAGAGGGAGAGAGAGAGAAACAGTGAAGTGAAACTTAGCTCTTTGGAGTGGCAGTTCTTTTGATCTTGAGCCGGACATTTGGCGTGTGCATGTGTTGCCGTGTATAGAACTCGGAGAAATCCAGCCGGAAGGACAAGAACTTGAGATCAACGTGCTGCTGGACGGGGAGCTGGGCGATAAATCCTTCCAGCAGCGACGAGTACTCGGCAGCAATCGCCACCATCTCTTCGCCCATGGTGGCAAAAAACTCGGTGGTGTGCTGCTTGGTCGCGTTTCTACCCCTGAGTAAACAAGCCAGGAAAGGAACTTAGAAAACTTCCATCTTCGAGCACCAGCGAAGGAAGAAAAGTATTTCACGTACCTGGTCTGGACCTCTCGAGCATTCTCGTACAGCCGATCCGCGAGGCCCCGGAAGCGCAGGATGAGATCAAACAGCGTGAAGAGCGTCTTGGACAGCAGCTGGGATCGCTCTCCGAGCAGCGCCTTCTCCATGATCGATCCCAAGTACTTCTCGTGAGCGGCGATCAGCTCGTCCAGGTCGTGGGCCTCCTCCATCTCTTCCAGAAAGTTGGCCCACGAGTACTCGAGCACCTCGAACATGATGTAGTACTGGAGGTTCGTGACGAAGTGGTTCATCTCCGTCCGGAGCGTCTGGCACCGCCGCAGCACCGCAACCAGCTGCGACTTCACGGCCCCGTCCACGACGCTCGTCCACGGCCGCCCGAGCGAGCAATTCGGTTTCATCGTCTGCCAGGTCGCGCTCAGTGCGTGCTCCACTCGCTTGAGCCTCCAGAGGAAGTTGAAGATGCGAAGGTAGCTCCCCATGACTTGCTCGGTGAAGATGGTCGTCAGGGGGTCCCTTGCGTTGTACTCGAGAGAGAAAACGTCCCAGCCTCGGTCTCCGTCGCCGTGAGGCATCATCTTTACTCTCAGCCGGTCGAGAACTTCGGTGTCGTCATACTGTGCATTCAAGGCTCGGATGGCGCTCTCCAAAAGCCCCGCCAGCTTGAATGAGCTCACGGTGTTTGCCGGCTGCGAGAGGTCGGGTCCGACGAGATCCATCAGATACTGAATGAAGTCCCCTTGGCCCAGCAGAAGGTACCTCTTGATAGCCAAGCAGTGGTCTCGAAACTTGTAGCGCTCGTATATGATCTTGATGACGTGACGGTCGATCCTTCCGGCTGCCTCGACCACCAGAGTCTCGAGAACTTCCGTCTCTCCGTATCCCAGGCTCCCCGCATTGGCAGAAGCTCCAGCAGCCGCCAGAGCCTCCGCGGCCTCCGTCGCCCACTGCTGGTCTTCGCAGCAGACCCGCAGAAAGTTGATGGACTTCCCCGTTCTCAGTATCCTCTGAGCAAGCGGCTCTGGAATGAAAGACGGTAGCATTCCACTTTGCAAGCTATATCCTTCCCTCCACAGCGCCTCAGCCTTGACCGGTTGAGCCAGAATGAAAAACTCTCCATACAAGTCGTCCACTTCGCCTTCCAGCACCCAGCGTCTCACCATCTCGAACAACGGAGAGCAAACTCTTCGCAGAAGCCGGCTCATGAAACTCCTCACCAGCGGGTCACCGTGCTGAGCGTGGGCGTGTATGGCTCCGGCCATGGCTCCCCCTCTCAAACACTTACAATCGTCAACCAGCACAGCCATCAACCTCATTCGTGCCAGAGGCTCGGCCAGCCATACCCACAGCCTCCGCAACGAGAGATAGTTCCCGACGCTCTTCCCGGTCTCTCCTACGGCCAGGAACGGTATCTGGTTGTGGAGTTGCGCCTCGAGCACGGCCATCAGTCGATAGTACTCGGATAGCTCCTCTTGTAGCGCCGAGCTCAATGCTTGCCCGACCGTCCCAATCACCTCCATAGTACCCTGCTCGAGCGTCTCGGAGATGTGCCCCTGGACGCGCTTGAAGAGCCAGCCAACTTCGCAGAGCCGCCGGACGAGCACCCTCGTCGCTCTTGGGATCCTCAAGTTCTCGTCCACGATGTATCCATCGGCCTCCTTGTCAAACCTTACGTACCGGCCATCTATCCCCTGGCAAGCGTACAAAACGTCCCGGACAAGCGCCGCCTCGGAGAGCTCAAAGGATTCCTGTGTAAGATCACCAAACTCTCGGAGAGCGGTGGCCTTGACGGTGTCCGAGTCCCTGGCAAGAACGAGCACTCCGCCACCACCACCACCATTTTGAGGTGCTGCTGCAAGCTTCTCGTTCGTGGAATCCGGCAATGCTGGTAGCCCTCCAGCGGCAGCGTGGGCGGAGATTGTGGACGTGAACGGCACCGCCGTGCCCCTCGTCTCGGCTCTTTCCCGCCGCTGGTCCTCCGCCACGGCCCTGAGAAGATAGAGCATCGCCCAGCGGTTCTCGATGCTGCCCGGGCCGCTCAGTGCCGCCAGGCGGCGGTGCAAATCCGCGAACGTGAGGGCGTCCGAGGAGCGCCCCTCCATCACCAGCTGCCGCTTGATAGACTCGGCCATGGCTGCCTCGTCGCTGGCCAGCGACGACACAATGCGGGATCCCACGATGCGCATCGCGTACCTGAAGGCTTGATCCGCCACAGCGTCCAGATCGCCATCGCCGCGCTGCTGCTGCTGCTGCTGCTTGGCCGCCGGGAAAATCCGCTGGACGAGCTGCTTGACGAGACCCGCGACACCATCACCGGCTTCCATCGCCCAGAGACGAAAAGAGCTTCGCCCTAGCCCTAGAACCCAAGCTGTGCTACATTCCCGCTTCTTTACGTTATCCTGCTGGGAATCGAAACCATGCTCTGGAGTTTTAAGCTGCTGGGGATTCGAAACCCCGACGTCTGCCCTAAAATTTTAGTTCTTTCTCTTTCGCGAGGGAGCATTCGTGGCGCTAGGGTTTTTGGCGCTCGTGGCGCTGCGTGGCGATGGCGGCCGTCACGTACCTGGAGCAGCAGAGCCGATTGGAGCCGGATCTTGCCGAGTGGTACAATGATCTGGCGCATCTATACCGGCACAAGCTCTGGCATCAGCTCACGCTCAAGCTCGAGAAATTCTTCCAGCACCTCCGGGTAGGCAATCTCTCGCCCTCTCGCTCCCTCTCCCGAGATTTTGGTGAAAATCTGGTGATATTATGGTGGGTTGCTTGCAGGATGGCAATGACATGATCAATCTCTACCACGAATTCATCACGGACTTCGAGTCCAAGATCAATCACCTCAAGCTCGCTCACTTCGCGGTGATCGTGTCGCAGCACTACGAGGAGAAGGAGGTAGCGATCTCCTACTTGGAGGGCGTGATTGGCAAGCTCCGGGCGACTGGTGACAGGCGTGTGGAGGAGCCCGTGCTGTACGTGAAGATGCAAATAGCCGCATTGAAGCTCCAGAAGGGGGAGCTAAAGGAATGCAAGGTGCTGCTGGATGAGGGCAAGAGCACGCTCGAGAGCATGACCGATGTTGATCCATCGGTGCACGCCAGCGTCCATTGGGTGTCTTCACAGTACCACAAGTCCAAGCAAGAGTTTACTAGCTTCTATCGAAGCGCTCTTCTCTACTTGGCTTACACGTCAGTGGAGAGCCTGTCGGATTCCTTCAAGCTGGTAAGATTCCCTCCACTTTTTCTTTCTGTCTTTTTTTTTTGTTGCTTGATTCTGGGCTAAAGCTCTTTCGCTATGGTTGTGTCTGTATGTAGGACCTGGCTTTCGACTTGTCCTTGGCAGCGCTCCTAGGAGATAACATTTACAACTTTGGAGAACTTCTTGCGCATCCTATAGTAAGCAGCTGGTGTTTCTTTCTCGTCTTTTTTCCTCGTGTACTGAGAGGTTTTTGTTCTTCTATCTCAGGTAAACAGCCTTCAAGGCTCCTCTGTGGAGTGGCTGTACCACATTCTGATGGCGTTCAACACTGGCGATTTGGCAAAGTACCAAGTACTCTGCGAGAGATGGGCAGACGCTCTGTCCGCGCAACCGTCCCTCGTGGAGAACAAGAAGAAGCTGTGGGAGAAGATCAACATACTGTGCCTGATGGAAATCATCTTCAGGTAAGAGCAAAGCTTCTCACAGTAAAAACAACCACATTTTCTTTCTCTCGCAGCCGCCCCTCCGACGAGAGGACCATCCCTCTGGCGCTCATCGCCGAGCGAACGACTCTACCGCTGGAAGAGGTGGAGCATCTCTTGATCAAGAGCCTATCGGTACTGTCTAGCATTAGTTTCTAGCATTAGAATCATGGCCGATGATCGCGGATTCATTCACTCTCTTTTCTCGCTCGCAGGTCCATCTCATCGAAGGCATCATCGATCAGGTGGATGGAACCGTCCGAATCTCGTGGGTCCAACCGAGAGTTCTGGGAATCCCGCAGATTGCAGCGTTGCGTGATCGACTCGACAATTGGTTGCTAAAGGTCCACTCGACGTTGTTAGCGGTGGAGTCTGAAATTCCAGACTTGGTCACAACTTAGCTTGCGCCAAAATCTTCTCTTCTCTTTTTTTGTGTTGTGCCGAGAACAATTCATTTGACAAAAGAGCGTCGTTTCTTATACGAATAAGGTATCCAATCGAACGGCTAGGATTGTTTCTCACGATACACGAAACGTTATATAAGATTCGTTAAGCTGATCATTGGAGGGGGGAGCGGGGGAATGGCGTCTTGGAGCTCCAGCTCTTTGAGCGCAATCTATCAAATTCTTGGATGGTTTGCGTTTGCAGTGTGGTCGATCAGCTTCTACCCGCAAGCGCTGCTCAATTACCGGCGAAAGAGGTACGCATTGATCGCTGCCGGAAGAAAACTATTCCAATTCTCGCTTCATCCCCTTTGCGCTTTTCTCAAGCTAGTTTTTGATTGCTTGCAGCGTCGTGGGATTGAACTTCGATTTCCAGGTGCTCAATTTCACCAAGCATTCCTCGTATCTCATCTACAACGCCGCCGTCTTCTTCAGCCCTGTCGTCCAAAGGCAGTACCACGACAAGTATGGTCGTGACGAGGTGCGTAATTGAGAGATGGACGAAGACCCCTGAATCCTTCTCCACGTTCCAGCTGATTCCAGTTGCTGCAAACGACGTTGCGTTCTCGATCCACGCCGTGCTCCTCGCAGGATTCACAATTGTGCAAATTTTCCTGTACGAGGTAACAAAGCAAGCTGAAGAGAAAGGTGACAAGCTTACTTTGGTGTCCCTTTTAGAGAGGAGGACAAAGGGTGTCCGAGGCTGGAGTTTTGGTGTCCCTGGGAGCTTGGCTAGCCGGATTGACCGGTCTCATCGTCGCATTTCCCAGCGGCCGCTGGCTATGGCTCGTCCAAGTTTTCAAGTAAGATCCAATTCTCTTAATCTGTTGGTTGCTTGAACACTCTTAATCTTGCGCAGCATCATACAAATGGTGATGGCAGTGATCAAGTACATCCCTCAGGTAATAAAGCTGTGATCACATCACCCAAAGTGTCGAGATCGTTTTCATGCGATCAACAGGCTTGGATGAACTTCAGGAGGAAGAGCACCGTTGGCTGGAGCATAGCAACCATTCCCCTCGATTTGTCGGGGGGAATCGCCAACATTCTCCAGATGGCAGTGCAATCCATCGACCAACGTAAGCCTTTCGAGTTGTGTGGCTTTAGAGATCTTGACTCTCCAATCGCACAGGCTCCACCATGAACTTCTCCGGGAACGTTGGCAAACTGGGAATCTCGCTGGTATGTTTCTACGTCACTGCAATTCTAGTCTTCCACGTTCCCTGTATACACGTTTCTAATCTTCCACGTTCATACTCTTCCACGTTCCCTGTATTCTACGTAGGAATGCATCGCTTTCGACATTCTCTTCATCTTTCAGCACTACTTCCTCTACTACAAAGCTGACAAGGTCGATGAGCTTGATGCCGCTTACTACTACGAAGTCCTGGAGAACGATCCAGAGCAGGCCAAGACCGGCCAAGTCAATGATCAGATAAAAAAACCGTGACACAGAACATTTGTATATATATGACCAGTCGGTTTTTACAAAAAGAGGGAGCAACGAAACCACGAGATTGGTGATAGTCGCTCACACATTTCGGTGCTCCTTTGCCACTTCCTCATCTGATAGAGGGTCGTAGCTCTGATCTTCCTGGAGCCGCTTCCGCTGGCTTGCCTTGCTGAAGAAGACGAGACACAGAATTAATCACTAAACTTCTCAGGAACCTGTCTTTCACGGCCAGTGACTGGAAGTGTATGGAGCTCTACACTTTTGATTCCTTCTTTTTCTTTTTCTGTTTCTTTTTGTGCTTTAGTTGTTGCAGTGGTTCATATGGTGGTTGGGATGCCTCAACTACTCTGGTCCCTTTTTAATGACCTTTCACCTGATTTCAGTTTGTACAGATATAATAATAATAATACATGAATCTAGAAAATATTTTTAATTAAGAGTGTGAAAGTTCTCCATCATAATTTTTAGTCTTCTTGATGATAGAGATAGAGCACTTAAAAGAACATCTTTTATTTATCATAGCCTTAGGTATGGTAAGCAGTTTATGATAGCAACTTTTGTCCCAAGAAGAAAAGTATATCTGGGGTGGGTGGCTTGGCAAAATATTATAGTAACCTCCAAAATATATTTTAAAAAAACACATATGTGCTTAAACTATTATATGTGTTACTCACAAAATAATATTTTAAACACAATATTTTTTTATGGATAAGTATGCATTGGTGTTTGTCATGTATGTAAGGCAAAGTCCAAGTGCAATTTTTATGCTATGTAAATCTTAACTTTACATTAGTTTTTTTTTCTACACATTAGTAAGGTTTAGACTAAAGGCTTGTAGACATAATATTTTTCAACAAGCAAGCTGGATTTTTTAGCACATTTTAAATATTGTGGACTAAGCTTGCCATTGTTGTGTGCTTAGGTAATTAACTATTACAATGCCCAAAAATTTAGCATGTGATTAAGAATGTGAAAAATCCATTTAAGAACAGACAGTACAAAACAGTGTTAAAACTATTTCAAGCTATACAATCTAAATGTTATATGCAAAATTCACGAAACTATGGGATTACTTTCAAGGAGTGCTTGAGTTCTTTCTACTAAAGAAGAAAGTAGGGACATGGATAGAGGTTTTGTGAAATTAGTGGCACTGAAGCAAAGCATGACTTTGCATTGTTAGACAGCTCAAAGTAACAAAATCGGTAATGAGGACTTAAAGCTTGCAACAGCATTAGCACTTGGCAATTGGGATGAAGAGTTCATGTAGAGATTTGCTACTATAGACTGAAGAGCAACCAAGTCATTTATAAAGTTGGAAGAATAGTCCCACTTCAATAGGTTTTCAACTTGATGTTGTCAAAAACTCTTATAGCTTGGACAACACTTGTAAATAGATATAGCATTAAAGAGATATTGCTTCTTTGTTTGAAAGCTTTCATAGCATACAAAATCTTAGCCTTCATCCCAATACATCAATGCTTGTAGCCATATAAAGCTTATGAAACAAGCAAAGTATGCAATAGAGACGAAGTATAAGATCTATGTTAGGCATGAGCACTACCATGGAGTGATTAATCTCTTGGAACAATTTAGATGAGGCAATGATGGTGTTAGAATCTATGCCTCTAGAGCCGAGCTGTGTAACTTGGACTACCATTTGAGTGCATATAAAAGGTGGAAAAATGTGAAGGGTTGGAAGATTGTTACAACACTTTGGTGGAGATTGATAAAAGTAATAAAGTTACATATATGTTTATAGCTAATTTATATGGAAATTAATATTTACATGCTTGACCAAGAAAGCACTAATTAGGCACTCCATTATAATGTGTGATGCTATGACAAAACAAAAAACTCCCATTCAATATGGTGCTTTTTATCCTATTGCTCCACATATTATTCATAAATTTCATCTTTATATAACATTGTAAAAGAAAAAGAAGAGTTGTGGAAGATTTTTCTTACATAATATAAATGAGCACTGCATACTTGCTTGTATAAAACTTGCATTACATATTTACCTATGTAAAACCTTCATTAAATTTGTGGTGATGTCATGTTATCTTGGATGATGTGGCATCAATTTTACATAGCAGTCTAAGGTGTTATGCCTATGTATACATGGCATAACCCATGACAAAAATATTATATACATAATCGTGTTTTAATTGTTCATACAGCAATTGAAAAGTGATTGTGTGCATAATAGTTTTCATGCAACTCAAAACAAAGAAATAAATCCACACACGTGTAAATATCTTTCACCATCTAAATAAATTAAGTACAGAGCTTATAGTCGTTTTAAATTTATTTTTCGTTTGAATTGTGGATATATATAGAGCTAAAAATTTCTTCTTACTGAATATGATTTACATCCAAATTAATAATACTAATATCTTGATGGGAAAATTATGGGTAGAGGGCAACTATTGAGGATGTATGGAAAAAGAAAAGAAGAGTTTTGCTAGAGATTTGGTTATACTATAAATCATGGATCACACTTTAACACATTTTTATAATGATAGGATGTTTAATGTCTAGATCTATATTTAATTTTCTCTATTGTAAAACTTTATATAAGCTTAAAAAGTAGGTTCAAAAACAAATTAGATGTGGAGACAAAGTTTGCAATTGTTTTAACCTTGTATTAACTTAGAAGTGGTTGCTACTAAGTTTGGAATTTGTTTTTGAGAAATTGTTGACTAAGTTATATATCAAATGATCAATTGAACAACAAGTTACAATCCCTTACTTTTGATCAAGTTTGAAGTATTATCTGCATGTGGTTAATAGCCATATAATTCTAAGAGCCTTTTCACACCAATATTTACCCTTAAATTCAGTTTTGACTGACACCATAAAAGGATAGTAAAAAATAATTAGATTTTCTTAGTCTTATGTGGTTTTATCCTAATAAGCTTCAATTATATAACGTGTATCTCTGTTGTTGGACTTGCCAGAACATTAACTTTTCCTAAAAAAATTAAATCTAGCCACATAAGAAAGTGTTGGATGGAGACAATTTCCTGGAGACAATTTCCTGGCATGGTGAGAACATGCTCAATTCTAGCTGATGTTATTAGTGGTCTTTGGCCGTTGACTAATGTCTGACTAGTAAAGGAAACTCATCACTTTTTAAAAGTAGACATGCCACTAAATTTATTTTGGAAGGGAATATAGGTATTGAAAAAAAATTGTGATTATAGATGGGACACCTTGATTAGGGTGATTGCCCTTCATATTATTAGACCTGGCTGCTCACTCTAATGGTTCCTGGATTGTTGTACATTGATGTCTCGAAATCTGCCATTATGCATGAGGGATGATTATTGAAACAGGCTGGGAACTTGGAGTCTATTCCTCTTTGAGAGATGATGCGGTCTTGCTGTGGAACGATCCTGGATGAATGTGAACCGAAGTTATGGGATCCCATGTGACAGAAGATGTCGATATCTTCATTTGGAATGATGAATTTTACAAGAGCTTGGAGAACCAGTTCAGAAATTCATCACTTGGATGTAAAGGAAGGCTCTAGACATTGTTCTTCTTATTAAATTGAAATTCAACACAGTCTTACACGCAATATGCTCTTACTTGTGGCTTCTTAGCAAGCAAGACACCCACACTCAACAACATTTTATGACAGAGCTGGTCCAGTATGAGAAATCACTAGTTTGTTGTGAAGGGTAGATTACCAGCATTGCTATGGTGACACAAGGATCAAAGTTGTGCCATTATTTTCTTTAGTGCCTAAGTTCGAAGTAGTTGTCATCTCAAGAGCGTGGTGGTGACAATATTAATGCAAGAAAGGTGAGTGGCATGACTTTAACTTGCGGTGCAGCACTTGTCAACAGGAAGGGACCCGGTTAAACAACAATGAAATGAGGCTAGAGGGCAAGACCTCTAGTAGTCCCCAAAGGGGCAATGCCAGCTGGATGACAATCACAACTCTAATGGAGCCACCAGTATGGCATGGATGACATGTTTAATGGACATCCTGAGTACACTACACACCTTGTGGTTGCTGTAAAGGAGCTCTTTGTGACACTCTAGCCCTTCTCTAGTGATGACATCATCCATTATTTCTTGGCACTAGATCAATTCATATTCAGCATCCAAATGGCAAAGATGTGATGATTTATGATGTCTGGCTAGACATTTCATTTCAATTGGCCAGATGGTAGAACACTAGTTTTTACTATTATTGAGTAGTGGATACTAGTCAACAAAGGTTGGCAGCCTTTTAGATTGGATTGCTGGATCTAAGATAAACCATATATGTACATTCCCCATGTTCTAATGGGACTAATATAAAAAATTGGGCATACTACCCTCTAGACGAGCTACTCTATGATCCTCTAGTGTCTCAATTGGACCTAGTTTTGGAGTAGAAGTGGATGTGGTTGTTTCCTTTGGATCGTGTTGATGTCTATGTCCCCCCTTTGAGTAGAGCGTAGAAGAGAGTCTGGGGGGTGCCATTGCCAATGGATTTTGCTATCTAACATTTTGCCAAGACATGGGAGCCACCGGCTCATCCACTCTTAGAGTCAACTCAATTTTGCCCGCTCTTTTAGGATGATGTAGTGAAGATGCATTATAGCAAGAGTGAGTCTCCACATGATGCCACCATTGCAAATATCCTCACTTGTTGTAGCGCACGTGGTTTTTACCCTTTATCCTATAGTGATTTACCATAGGATAACACCACGAAGCAGAACCTAAACCCTCCATGTGCCACATGATACATACCACATGTTATATACCATGTGTCCAAAGGACAGTGGTGCAGAACTTGAGGTTCAGGGCCTTGGGCCACTGAAAGAAGGAACGGTGCCAAACTCCCAAGCATGGAGCCAAGGAGTGACAGAACTAGACCATAGAGCAACTCCCGAGCATACAGCCTAAGGAGCAAAGGGACAGGAGCCCGGAGCGACTTGGAACAGTCTTGGAGCAACTAGCATCCCATTGTTAGGACCAACACACAAAACGGAGCCAAACAGAGTCTAGCGCTATTTTGGCATATCGGTGGCCTAATGCAAGGACATGAGTACTCCACCAACTAACATGAAATGGAACTTAGGATTAAACTTAAGCTGGATGCAGAATAAGGACAATGTAAGCAACCAAAGGGAATGACTTGAGAGATGATCTGCTGGGGTTTAAATATAAAGGGAAAGGGCCCATGAACAAGAGTGCACCCCCTTTTCCAATTAGTTAAGGGTCTTGGGATATTTGGCGTTAAGTGTTTGTGAGACACAAAATCCCTAGGCCCCAAAGTGGAGCCCGAAAGGGTGCCACGTGGTAGTGGCCGAAGTGAAAGTCAAACGAGTGTAACACGTTTGGACTAAAAGCTCTGACTTGGAAGGTCGAGAGTGGGAGTGGAACTCCCAACAAAGAGCTCAAGGAGCGAGCACGAAGCGAGCAATAAGCAAGGCTCCAAAAAGGGACCCAAAAAGGACCAACACATGACACGTGGAAGTGTCCGAGATGGAGTCTGAGGCGGACCTGAGTTGGAGTCCAATATGGAGTCCGAGATGGAGTCTGAGATGGACCCGAGATGGAGTCCAAGATGGACCCGAGATGGAGTCCGAGATGGAGTCTGAGATGGAGTCCGAGATGGAGTCTGAGATGGAGTCCGAGATGGAGTCTGAGATGGAGTCCGAGATGGAGTCTGAGATGGAGTCCGAGATGGAGTCCGAGATGGATCTGAGATGGACCCAAGATAGAGTCCGAGATGGAGTCCGAGATGGAGTCCGAGATAGACCCGAGATGGACCCGAGATGGAGTCCGAGATGGACCCGAGATGGAGTCCGAGATGGAGTTCGAGATGGACCCGAGATGGAGTCCGAGATGGAGTCCGAGATGGAACCGAGACCGAGACCGAGACCGAGACCAAGTCCGAGTCCGAAACCGGGACCGAGACCAAGTCCGAGTCCGAATACTAATACAGGCAGTTGGGTGAAAGCCCAAAGCGATCGTCCCCCGGGGGGGGGGGGGGGGGGCTGCGGGGGTTCCAAAAGTATAGTAGGGAGAGGGTGGGGGTTAAAGCCCAGTGGAGCTAGTTTGGCCAGGAAAGGCTAGTTTGGGCCAGGAAAGGCTAGTTTGGCCCGGGAAGGCCATACCCAGTGTTGGGTGATGAACTGACCACTAGGAAGTCCAAGACTAGAGTGAATACGGACCGACAAGTGAGGTAGCTTGGTGAAGTGTTCAAGAGCCGGCTCTAGTTCCCCCGGGAGATCGACTGGCCGATGCTCCTAGTCCAAGTGTGGGTGGCACTACCTACTTGGATACCAGGTGTGGCTCAACGGAACCTCGCTCTAAGCCCATGGCTAGAGCACTCAAAGGCGGAAGGCGGGGAGAGTACCCATGAGGCCCGCATAGGGCCACGGTGTTCCGAAATGTTGTCCCAAAGGCCCAGACTGTGGAAAGGAAGAGGAATAGTCCTCCGGTGTAGTGAGCAAGGATACAGTCGAGTGGTGAGGAAGTCCTAGAGGACCGTGGGACTTAGTGGTCGGGCCTGTGGGCCTCGATCCAGTGGCAGTGTTGGCGAACACGGCCATGGGCAGAATAGGACTTGGTGAAGACCGGAAAAGGGGTATTGGGGAAGGCTATTCCCCATGTCTGTGGGCATCTTAAGAATCCTAAGGAGTGGATCTAAAATGAACACTCATGGACGGATGGCTCAGTCCTTGAGAAATGGGACTGTGATGCAGGTGGTGTTAGACCACTGGTGTGACCAAGGTAAAGGGGCATGGCCTTAGCGTAACGGGCTGATATGTCGGTGGTACCTTGGGGTGTTGGTCATGGGATCGGACACGTGGAGCACTTGGATCAAGTGTAAAGGTTGAGTGGCGGGGATGCCATTCTCGGGGCTAGCAAGCCCAAGTCTGAAATAAGACTTATGGAGGTTGTGAGTGAGACTCCTCCAAGTTATTGGAGGTGTGGTTAAGTGACTAAAGTAGAATGGAAAATTTAGTCGCCTACAATTTGGTATCGGAACTGTTCCTTAGTCTGACTTTTATTGGTGCTCAAGTATATCACCATTGATGTTGGCATCGGAAGGTCCTAGGAGTGGGCCTATCCTTGAGGAGTAGCATGTCGAGAGGACATGGCTCTCCACTCAAGTTCATGCGTGAACTTGGGCGATGTGGTGGATAAAAAAGGGGCCAGTAAGGGAACGACTTTGGGATCTTGGGAACAGTATATGGTTTTCCTTAGAGAGTTGAGGATGTGATCCAAATGAGCGTTTGACTCAGTAAATGGCCAATGTAGTTGTGGTAAACAACTATAGTTGGGATCACAGGAAAGATAAAGACTCCAAAGCAATAAAGGAGTCACAAGATTATCCTCATATAGTTGAGGTTAGTGCTCATGAATGTGAGACCAGAAGTAATGACCGTGGGAGTTCAAATACGGAAGAGGACCTCTATGGTGCAGTGCTAACAGATGGTTGGCATGAGAAAGAGCGGTATTGGTCTTGGCAAAAACTTAGACACAAAGAAGAAGTGTCATAAAGGTAGGCTCGTGGAGCCGATGGTGTGGAGACACCAAATGGGCTAAGGGGTAATACCTTGAGGCTATGTTGGTGGGTTCATGAGAACCCCTTGCCAAAGGAATCCCAATGGAAATGGGAATGACATAGCCTAAGCGGCAAAGCATGCAGTTGGAGTGTCGTGACCCAAATAATGATGGAGGTGTGGAAGCACCAGCAATGAGTTGTAGGACTTGATAACTATGAGGCAACTAAGCAAGAGGTGAAAAATAATTGGTTAAACGGGTAGAAAGTAGCTACCCAAGCCTTCTTAATGGCATAGGGAAGTTGGACATACCCTTACGGGGGATAAGTTGCTTATGTTGCGATATAGTAAGTCAATGTCATAAAAGGAAATACTCATTGTCAAGGAAGCCATCATTGGGACACCCGAACACTCTAGAACACCAGGAGGTGGTGTTTGATGTCGCGAGGGTAATAAATAAGGCCCAAGAGACTAAGTCCCTAGCGAATGATGGATAGAAATGGTGCTATCCAAATGTCCAAAGTTAGCGGAGACAGGAGAAGACTGTCTACTCAAATTGGACAGAGCCAAAAATGGAATTTTGGCAAGGCTAGTGATGGGCATGTAAAGGCCTGTAAGCAACAGCGTAATCCCGATGTGTGGGATTATAGGGTGAGCATATCTGGATCGAGGAACCACTCCCTAGGCTATCGGGTAAGTTCATCCCTAAGAATACTTGCTAAGGCATGATAGAAAGTGCAAAGCTATCCTCCTAGTCTGGAGGAGAATGACCGAAGGAAAGGTGTGAAGCCAAAAGCAAGAAGTAAAGGGATAGAACCGAACCATAGGAATCGAAGGGCATAACCAAGGTTGGTTATGCTAGCTGGGAGTGGAGAATCAAGTGGGGGCTCAAGGGTGTTGCCGCTAGCAACCATGATGCCATGGAGAGTCTAAAATATGGAATTGTCCATGTTAGACTATATGGTAATTGGAAAGCTTGCAAAAAAGGAGGCTTTAGCAAGTTAAGGGACAAAGTTCCTTCAAGGTTCCCAAAGATGATTCTAGGTAGCTTGGTGCCTAGAAAGGCCAAGCGTAAATGGTTTAAAGAATGCGCGAAATCAGAATGGCGCAGTAGAAGCGTGGTCTTGAAGCTTGCCATGAGGCAAGGCTATCAAGGTTAGGGAAGTAATTCCTGAGTGTTCAAAGAGAAGGCTTTGAACGAAAGTTGATGATCAAGGGCTTCACGCTTGTGCAGGAACCATGTTACAGTGGTCAGAAGACTTGCCAAAGCGAGATTGGCAAGTCAGGGGAACAAATATCCTAATTGAAGGTGATAACTTCAAAAAGGATGGGCCATGGGGCCAAGCATGGAGGAGTCCATGCATGATCACAGACTTGTCAAGTGAGAGGACTTGGCAGCGTGGAGGAACTAAGTTCCTAAGCTGTGATCTATAGCGCGCTTTGAGTATAAGTTGGTGCACCAGTGTGGGGAGTCACGCCAGGCATCCTGGGTGATGCTGTCCGTAGATGCATATATGGAGGTTGGGTTTGAGTCCCGACCCTCTAGTGCTTGGGTTCGAGTCCCAACTCACTAGGGCGTGGTGATGGTTTAGAATATGAGGACACTCATTTTTCGGTGGTCATGGACTCTCAGTGTGGAGACTGGTTTGGGCACACCGCCAAGCGAGGGATGTCTCGAAGTCGTGATGCACGGTTAAATTGCTTAGTGTGGCTCAGCATATCTAACTTGAACACTTTGGTGCAAGTGGCACCAAGGACGTGGTGAATGAGATGGGGACACCCAGTCTCAGTTGCTATGGACCCTTGGTCGGAAGGGCTGGTTTGGGCGCACCGCCAAGTGTGAGGGATGCCCCCAGGGTCGTAGTTAACAAGTTAAAGGTCTGGAAGACCTAGTACCTATTGGCAAACCTGTTAAGGTGCCGAGGTGAGATCACTAGGTGATCTTGTAACTAATAAAGGACAAGGTCCTTGTTTGGGTTAAGGAATAAGGTCCTTAGTTCAAAGTGTTGATTTGAACTATTAATGATGGTGTGGCTTGGTCAATGTGACCAAGTGGGAAAAACACCTTAGGGAAATGAGCTATGTCATTGCGATGGCATAGTGTGCCCGAGGAAAGTAGTCTCTATAAGAGACCCATGGGAGGGTCATGAAGTTGGGCCGTGGATAGAGCCCACAGCAGAAAATGCTAAAGAAACTTACTAGGGGTGAACACTCTAGTCTTGGCAAAGCAGAGCCTTTGCTATGGAATCAAAAGAATACCTCAAAGAGGGAGGTAGAAATTCAGTATTGCTTGGTGCAATAATCAATGGATAGGAGCAAAAGATGAGTGGCCAAGATAGGGCCATGGAATCCCTTGGAAGGAATCCAAGTGGCAAAGTTAGGTGAGGAACACTAATGTGTTGGACGCTAACAAATTGCGGGAAAGGAAGTGTGTTTCCAAGGATGGATTCTGAATTGCTCTGATTTGGCGAAAGGGGAAGCTCCAAGGTAAGGTAGCCAAATGATAGGGCCATGGACAGCTCTAGCACAAAGTATGATAACTGGAACTTAGTGCCTAAGGTGGCATGAAATAGAAGAGAGGATGATGGTGCCTAAACCCTAAACTGGTAGAGAACTTCCTAGGATGAGGAAGTGGAGTTGCACAATATGTGCAACGCAAGGTGTTGGAGACACCTAGGAAATTGACTTCCAGAAGTCAAAGAGTAAAAGTTCCAAGGTGCAAACATTCAATTGATGGAAATTGAGATTACTCGAGAAGGAGTAGTAGGGATTGACTTAGAGAAGGGTCTCTAAGAGGTTTAGCGAGAACTAAACCAATAAAATGAGAGAACCACTACGTGTGGTCTAATCAGTCTCTAAGTTGGAGAGACTACCCTCCTTAGAGGATAGGCAAAGCATGGTGACCCTTTGGTGTCAAACCATTGACGAATATGGAGAAGGCATGGTGAGCCTTCAATGTCAAACCATTGACTAATATTGGCTAGGTGCCAAGGATGGAGATGGTAACACATGCGGGTGTTACTTTATAAAATGGTTTACCGTTCGATGAGGACATCGAACTTCGTCTATGGGTGGTGGAGTTGTGAAACACAAAATCCCTAGGCCCCAAAGTGGAGCCCGAAAGGGTGCCACGTGGTAGTGGCCGAAGTGAAAGTCAAACGAGTGTAACACGTTTGGACTAAAAGCTCTGACTTGGAAGGTCGAGAGTGGGAGTGGAACTCCCAACAAAGAGCTCAAGGAGCGAGCACGAAGCGAGCAATAAGCAAGGCTCCAAAAAGGGACCCAAAAAGGACCAACACATGACACGTGGAAGTGTCCGAGATGGAGTCTGAGGCGGACCCGAGTTGGAGTCCAATATGGAGTCCGAGATGGAGTCTGAGATGGACCCGAGATGGAGTCCAAGATGGACCCGAGATGGAGTCCGAGATGGAGTCTGAGATGGAGTCCGAGATGGAGTCTGAGATGGAGTCCGAGATGGAGTCCGAGATGGATCTGAGATGGAGTCCGAGATGGACCCGAGATGGAGTCCGAGATGGAGTCTGAGATGGACCCGAGATGGAGTCCGAGATGGAGTCCGAGGTGGAACCGAGACCGAGACCGAGACTGAGACCGAGACTGAGGCCAAGACCGAGACCGAGACTGAGTCCGAGTCCGAAATCGGGACCGAGACCGAGACTGAGTCCGAGTCCGAAATCGGGACCGAGACCGAGTCCGAGTTCGAGCCCGAGTCCGAGTCCGAATACTAATACAGGCAGTTGGGTGAAAGCCCAAAGCGATCGTCCCCCGGGGGGGGGCTGCGGGGGGTTCCAAAAGTATAGTAGGGAGAGGGTGGGGGTTGGAGCCCAGTGGAGCCAATTTGGCCAGGAAAGGCCAGTTTGGGCCAGGAAAGGCTAGTTTGGCTCGGGAAGGCCATACCCAGTGTTGGGTGATGAACTGACCACTGGGAAGTCCAAGACTAGAGTGAATACGGACCGACAAGCGGGGTAGCTTGGTGAAGTGTTCAAGAGCCGGCTCTAGTTCCCCCGGGAGATCGACTGGCCGATGCTCCTAGTCCAAGTGTGGGTGACACTACCTACTTGGATACCAGGTGTGGCTCAACGGAACCTCGCTCTAAGCCCATGGCTAGAGCACCCAAAGGCGGAAAGCGGGGAGAGTACCCATGAGGCCCGCGTAGGGCCATGGTGTTCCGAAATGTTGTCCCAAAGGCCTAGATTGTGGAAAGGAAGAGGAGTAGTCCTCCGGTGTAGTGACCAAGGATATAGTCGAGTGGTGAGGAAGTCCCAGAGGACTGTGGGACTTAGTGGTCAGGCCTGTGGGCCTCGATCCAATGGCAGTGTTGGTGAACACGGCTATGGGCAGAACGGGACTTGGTGAAGACCGGAAAAGGGGTATTGGGGAAGGCTATTCCCCATGTCTATGAGCATCTTAAGGATGCTAAGGAGTGGATCTGGAATGAACATTCATGGACGGATGGCTCAGTCCTTGAGAAATGGGACTGTGATGTAGGTGGTGTTAGACCGCTGGTGTGACCAAGGTAAAGGGGCATGGCCTTAGCGTAACGGGCTGATATGTCAGTGGTACTTTGGGGTGTCGGTCATGGGATCAGACACGTGGAGCACTTGGATCAAGTGCAAAGGTTGAGTGGTGGGGATGCCATTCTCGGGGCTAGCAAGCCCAAGTCTGAAATAGGACTTATGGAGGTTGTGAGTGAGACTCCTCCAAGTGATTGGAGGTGTGGTTAAGTGACTAAAGTAGAATGGAAAATTTAGTCGCCTACAGTGTCCTTGGGTTTGAATATTACTGACTTACCGGGAAGTTCAAATTCAGGAGCTTACAGACAAACACGCAAGTGGGAGCTAGACTATGCCTTAGGTTGGTCGGCCATGTCTAACCTACCCACTATCCCTACTATACATTTGGAACTGCCATTACCCCCCCCTCGCTTTTGAGGAACACACGCTTTGGGCTTTCACCCCAAGCCTCTCTTAGTATCAGGAGTTAGTTTCTAAGACAAGCTCGAAACTTACTAAATATGGAATAGCACTAGATTGTGAATTTGGACATGGGACGAACACTATTGTGTTCAAGACAATCTCTACATTCCATAGATATACCCAATGAGCAAATCTAGACACTTTCTATAAATAGCATTTGGGACCGAAATAAGACTAACACAAAGGGCATGATAGCGAGGGTGTTTAGCAGACACAGTAAGCTATCATCCAACGATATTGAGGGACTAATCTCAATACGCGAGGGTTCTTGTTAAGCCAGTGCAAAACAAAGCAAAAGAGAACTAAGAGCCAGGCCAAGTATGCTAAGCTAGAAATATATAGGAGTTCCTACCTTATGTCCATTTGGCTAAGTACAGATGCTAAACCTTGTTTACTAACACTTGAACAAGAGGGGTTGATAAAGGGAACTAGCAATACCGACTTTTTGCCATCGTGGCAGTAAGAAAAGAGTGTCCGTAAGGACTAGCCGACAAGTAACTTTCAATACCTAAAGTCATATTTGCGACAATTGTCTATCGAAGTGATAATGGTTCTGTGCCTCCCTCCCAAAGTGCTTGCACCCTTGTGGCTCTCCAAATAAACTAACACTTGTGGCCCATTGCCTCCCATACGGATATACCAACTTCAACCCCTATCATGTCCCACCAAACTTGCATGCTCCATCCATGTCGACCTCAATGTTGAATATGTCTCCACACTGAACTAGTGGCCGGACCTCAAGCTCCTTCAAACCAATGGAGAACGTCCCCACTCCGAGTTTGAAACTCTAGAACATCTCCTAATTCTTGTGACACTTTGAGAATTTGACGTTATACCTCTCTTGCCATATTGTAGTCCCACAAAATGTGTTGTATCATCTCTAGTTTGCCACACTCCTTGTATCATTAGCATGCTTCCTCCTGGAATTGTTGGCCCATTGGCAACCCATTGTTTGCTACCAACCAAGAGGTGGCCTTGACTTTCTGTTGTACGAGTAGTTTCCAAAAAGCAGGTGTATTGCCCACCACTTAATTTGCCTTAACTCCTTGCTCGATCCACCTCCTCCAAAGATTGGGGATCTCCCCACGAGCTTCCTCCCTACTTGTCAAGAGGCCATCTTGCACTTCCTTGACTTCAAATGAGAAGAAACTCCTCATGCCACATTTCCATACTACAATATCCAAATTCAAATCCTCAATGAACTGCTGTCACTACCAACTAAGGGTGTCATCCCCCTCGACTATGGCCTTTGACTGAACCACTACCAATTGCTTTGGGGCCTATTGTACTACTAAAATCCTACCCTTTATCATCCATCACCATTAACATGGCCTATTTGTCCCCGTCTGGCAACAGCATATTGCCTCTCACAACACAAAAGGGATGACCTACATTCTGTTCAGAAGATACTACAAACCATACCTCCACATCTCCATTGTCTTATGCTAGTGTAAGTGCTGTGAATGCCCATATCCAGGCTCCTAATCTAACTCACTCCCCGTCCAGTTCAGCATTGCATTGCAATGCTACAAAATCTCCAAGTTTGAGGCCTTAGCTGGGCCAAAACTGCCCCCTCTTTGCTTCACTCACTGTGCTAATGATGCAAAAAAGGTCTAGATGAACTTTCCTCGACTACTCTAGATTGAAGACTTATATGCACTTTATTGTCTTCCTCACATCCTTGTCTAACATTCCCATCAATTGCTTGAGAGTCCTTTAGTAGCTCTCAGCTAACTAGAAACTCACACCACAGCCTGAGAATCCTTTGGACCAATATGCCTCTTTTGACTACTTGCTTTGGCCCTTTAGCAAATAACCAATGTGGATCTTCTGCCCACTATCTCACAATGTTATGCCTAGGTTGGATTGCAAGCAAACTCTGCTTGAACATAAGTCTCCACGGTTGGTTACCTGGTTGGAGGCCCAGTAAGAGAATCTTGTATTGTAATGCCTTTGCCATGTCACTCGGGTTGATAATTCCAAGTCCTCCTAACACTCTTGGGCGTGCTATGGACTGCCACACAACCTTTGCCATGATTCGCCCTGTGGCACACCCTGCAACACATATTTATGTACCATTGTGCATACCTTTTTAAGAGTGTGTTCAAGAACTGGCCAGATCAAGAGGTGGTACCAAATATTGGGCAAGATGACACTCCTGGCCACAGCCACTCTCGTTGGCAAACCAAGTATCTTAGAAGCCCATTTCTGTATTGATGTTTGTATCTTCCGGAGCAGGGTGTCATCCTGAAGTGTTGTGCTGAATCTTGTTCCAACCTGAATCCCTAAGTATCTGGTGTCTTCCTTTGGTTTAAGCCACTAGAAGCCAATATCTTGACCCCAAGATTTTATGCCTGGATCGCTGGAGCTAAGACACCAAGGGGGAGCAATAGATATTTGGCTTGACACAAGATTAATCACCTTTTATTCAGATGGCTTAAATGATGTTTGTAGATTGTTTCATGTCAAAAGAAAAGGTTTTTATTGATGATGGGGTGGCGAATACACTTCTAGAGCTTTTGCAGTGTTATGTGAGAAAGTAGGAATCCAGAGATAAGTCACAGTCCCATATACTCCTTGGATGAACGGGGTGGTTGAAGGCTTCAACTGCTATGACAGCTATGACTCATCTCTCCTACCAAGCTTTTGGGATTGTACTGTGGTTACAGAAGTGTATGTCCTAAATAAGATGTTAACCATAGTACTTGAACAGGCATGGGGAAATAACTTCGTAGATTTGGCTGTTGCTCATATCCCAGACGAGAGGCATAAATTGGATGTGAAGTCCAGTGTCTTCATCAGCTATGATGACATTTATAAAACTTATCAATTGCTGGACTTGGATTGCTGGATTGAGCTGGTTAGCATACATGTGGTGTTTCATGAGAATCACATGTACTCTCAACTTCACGACAAAGCTGTGTTACCTCCAGCTAGAGAACCTCCAGGCATTCCAGCATCTATGCCTCTGACTCCTTGGAAGGATGAAGACAAAGAGTTTCTAGTTTTGGCAGGTGTCTCTTCAGCAGAATTCTCGTGGTGCTTCAACTTCAGGGTAGAGTATTCAGCTACTGACTCTTCAGGGGAGAGCATACAATCAACAACTTCTTCACTCAGAGTGCCCCTAAACCCTTCTCCCAACTAAAGTGGATGGTGATTTACAACGAGCTAGCTGTGGTGCACCAGTGATACTAGATCCTCCTGCTCCTGAGCGTGTTAGGTGTTCCTGGTTTTATATATATCTAGGGGAACAGAGTATTATCAAGAGCTTGTTGAGAAGACACAGATACGAGTTTTAATCCTCGTCAAGCCATGTTTACTGCTGCTAAGAAACAGCTTCCTTCCACAATCCTTGAAGCTAAGACGTCTCCTCAAGCAGCATAATAGCTGGCAGTAGCCTGGCAGCTGTTAATCAAGCTCATCACAATCACCACAATCAGACATGGTTTCGTCCACATCATGTGGTATCCTTGAAGCTGATCTTGTGCATGAAGCTGGGTCCAGGTGGTGAGGTCGTGCGTTTCAAAGCGAGACTGGTCACTAGAGGCTTCACACAAATTGAGGGTATGGAGTTTACTCACTCTAGTAGTTACAGTGGCATCAAACAGGCTTTGGCTAGGTTCTAAGCATATGGACGTGAAGACACGAACTTCAAGAGGATCCAAGGTACATACAACAAACTTGCAAATTTGTTTGCATAGTCTCATGCTTTGTTGTTGGGCACCACAAGACTACCAAAACAAAATATAGATAGATAGATATAAGCTGAGAAAAGTTTTAAAACAAAGTCCCAAAGTAGCTAGATCTCTTGGTACGAGCAGCCATCATTCAAATGTGTCGTGAAATTTTCAAACAAATTAATGCCAATTCATTTCAGATTATCGAACGGCTAGGATTGTCCCCCTGGGTTTTGGGCCAGGTACAAGGAACCTCGGGGGTGTACATAAGATTCGTGAAGTTGATTAGGGGTTGTCGAGGGAGAAAGAATGGCGTCTTGGCATTCCAGCGCCTTGGCCGTGATCTATCAAATTCTCGGATGGTTTGCATTCACGGTGTGGTCGATCAGCTTCTATCCGCAAGTGCTGCTCAATTTCCGGCGAAAGAGGTACGCATTCGATCGCGGGAAGAATACTTCCTCGCTCCCTCCCCTTTGCGTTTTTTGCTTCCTTTTCTCGAGCTAGTTTTCGATTGCTTGCAGCGTCGTGGGGCTCAACTTCGATTTCCTGTTGCTCAACTTCACCAAGCATTCCTCGTATCTCATCTACAACGCCGCCGTCTTCTTCAGCCCTGTCGTCCAAAGGCAGTACCACGACAAGTATGGCGCTGATGAGGTGCGTAATTGAGCAACAGACGAAGAACACTGAATCGTTTTTTCCGTTTTTTCACCTTCCAGATGATTCCAGTTGCTCCAAACGACGTTGCTTTCTCGATCCATGCCGTGCTCCTCACAGGATTCACTATCCTGCAAGTTTTCCTGTATGAGGTAAGAAAGAAGAAGAAGGTGACAAGCTTACGTTTGTGTCGCTTTAGAGAGGAGGACAAAGGGTGTCCAAGGCCGGAGCTTTGGTGTCCCTGGGAGCTTGGCTAGCCGGATTGATCTGTCTCATCGTAGCATTTCCCAGCGGCCGCTGGCTGTGGCTCGTCCAAGTTTTCAAGTAAGATCCAATTCTCTTTCTGTGAACATTCTTGGCATGAAAAATCCTTGCGCAGCATCATACAACTGGTGATGACAGCGATCAAGTACATCCCTCAGGTAAACTTCCCTGCAAATCACATCACACAGAGTGTTAACAACACCGTTTTCATGCGATTAAAACTCAGGCCTGGATGAACTTCAGGAGGAAGAGCACCGTTGGCTGGAGCATAGGAAACATTCTCCTGGACTTGTCGGGTGGAATCGCCAACATTCTCCAGATGGCCGTGCAATCCATCGACCAACGTAAGCCTTTCCAGTTTTCGTTCTCGTTTAAAGATCTGGCTCTCCAATCGCAGACTCCACCGAGAACTTCTCCGGGAACGTTGGCAAACTGGGACTCTCGCTGGTATGTTTGCTCTCGGTACTGTGATTCTAATCTTTCGCGTTCTCTGTAGGAAAGTATCGCCTTCGACATTCTCTTCGTCTTCCAGCACTACTTCCTCTACTACGAAGCTGACAAGGTCGAGGAGAATCCCGCTAACACCTACGAAGCCCTGGAGAACGATCCAGAGCAGGCCAAGACCAGCGAAGAGCATCCCAAAAATCCGTGAGAAAGAATGGCTGCGAAGTCTCTTTAGCGGCGATTGTATATATGATCGTTCGGTTCCTACAAAAAGAGGGAGCAATATGAAACCACGATGATAATCTTTCATCACACCTTTCGGTGCGCCTTTGCCACTTCCTCTTCTTCGTCGAGATCTGATAGCGGGTCATAGCTCTGATCTTCCTGGACGAAGGCTGTCACGAGAGCCGGTTCCGCTGGCTTGCTTTGCTGCGACGAAGAGGACGAGACACAGAACTCGCTAAACTTCTCAAGAACCTGGTCTAGCTCGTCGTTCACGGCCAGTGCCTGGAAGAGTATGGGGTCGCCCTCGCCAGCTCTTTGAGCTACTTGCTGCACTCTACGCTGCGCTTGCTTGCATTGCTCGACCAAAGACATGGTAAGCTCGTCCTGGAACATCCAGGAGAAGGCATAATATAAAAACCAAACGAAAAGGCTTTGGAAACACTCACTTTGGAAACATCCTGGTGCTGATTGGAGGATGTTAGTACGTTTGAGAGAACTTCGACGCTGTTCTTGGCAACGTCCAAAGTGGCACTGTCCGAAAGACGTCCCATGTTGATCACGCTAGCCCCGGAGAAACCACTCGCGCTATCCGGCAGAGAAGGAGCCGAAGGTGACGATTTGGGCGTAAAGATGGGAGACAAGCTCGAAGGGTCGCGGCCAGGAAATCTCACTCCCCGTGCTCTCATGCTCTGGAAAAGAAGTTAAAACTAAGCAACCGAGCTCTAGAAAATAAAAGCTCTTTCCTTCTCTTACCTTGTAAGTCTCCTCGTAGACGGGCAAGTAGCCAAGCTCCTCGGTAGCCTCACCCCAGGCCTCGATCATCGCCAGCGCCTTGTCCCGGCAGCGCGGCCACGCCTGTGGATCCTCGGCCATCCTCACCATGTCGTCCAGAATCCTCTCCGACGCAATCTCTGAGAACATCTTCTCGTGGTTCTTGACGCACGCCTCCAGCAGCGCCAGCGCCAGCAGCTGAACGCCCGCATTCTTGTTCGCGATCCTCTTCTTGATCCCGCGCGCCACGTCCTGCCCGGAGACCCGGCCATCGCCAAGCATGTCGCAGATTTCCATGAACCTCCCCCAGTCCGGCGATCGCAGGTTCGCGGCCGTCGCCTCCTCGATCATCCGCTCGCTCGGCGATGGCGGCTGGAACAGCTCCTTGACCCTACCTCCCACCACGGTCATCTGCGCCGAGACCTTGCGGCCGACCTCGGCGCCGCCGATCTTGAGCTTGCTCCCCATCGCAGTGAATCGCTCCTTGAGATTCTCGGGGATTTCCATAGCTCTCGCCCGCCAAGCGCACAAGAAGAAAAAACAATATGACTCACTGGTCTTTGCCCTCATTCAAACAACGGTATATTCCTGCACTGACGGCAGATTCTTGTAACAGAATATTCTATAAAGTAAGCAAGTTTTACTATACACGTTGGAAGATCTTCCTGTTTTAAGCTTCTTCCGACACTGTCACCATGTTTCTCTGCACGGCCGCTTGCAACGCAGCCTCAGCTTCTACTCGATCGAGCTCCGCTTCATTTAGATTCTGCGAAAGAACAAATCGAAACAAAGGTTGTTAGTGAAACTCTCGAGAATTAAAAACAACGCTAAGGGCTCAAGAAGAAACTTGGAAGAGTAACTTAGACCACTTAGCTCAAGTATGAAAAACCAAAAAAAAAAAAAACTCTAAGAAGCTAACTTAGAACCAATTAGCTCAAAAATGAAAAACTCAAAGAAAAGCATTAAGAAACTTAGAACCACTTACCTCAAGAACAAACTTGGAAGAGTAACTTAGAACCACTTACCTGTTGGAAGTGATTGAGCAGCCTCTTCATGTTCTTGAGCTCTCTGGTGATATCAGACGCTGCCTTGGACTGCTCCTTCAATTTATCCATCTGGTTCTCGAGAAGGAGAGAAGAAAACTTATGTTAGCGACGGACGAGCGGCTTGAGTACCTGACGCTTGAGTGTTTGTTTTTGTTCCACATTAGATGAGACGACGCCCTCAAACTTTCTAGCCAGAGAGGCTACCTCGGCATTTACCTGGTGGATGCTTCCCATCCTCGTCTCGGCCGAGTCGATGACGGTCCCCATCACGACCATCTGCTGCTTGAGCTTCCCCATCTCGCTCTCCGCCGCCGAGAGCTCGTCCTCGAGCTTCCGAGCCTTGGAGACCGAGCCTTCTCGCTCTCGCACCACCTTTGTAAGCTCCCCCTCCGCGAAGCTCGCCTTGTCCTTGAACTTCCTGGCCACCTTCGTCTCCTTGGCGAGTGCGTCCTGGAGGATGGCCTTCTCCGTCTCCAGCGACGCCACCTTGACGTTTGCGTCTTGCAAGTCCTTGGACAGAGCGTTGAGGTGCTTGCGGAGGTCGTTCATGGCGTCCATGGCCTTGGAGAACTCGGACCTCAAGCTCTGGACGAGTAGCTCCTCCCTGGCCAGAGCCTTTTGCGTCTCCATGTACTGCTGCTCCGCCAGTGCCACCTTCTTCTTCTCGTCGTTTAGAAGAGCCAGGGTGCCGTCGGCCGTCTGGCGGACGTCTTCCAGCTCCTCTTGCACCTTCTTGTTCACCAGGAACGTTTCTTTCAGCTTCTCGCTCAGGGACTTCACCTCCATCGACGACGCCTGGAAGCTCGTCCGCGTGTTGTCCAGCTCCTGCTTCATCTGGCTCGTCACCAGTTGCTCTGCTTGCAGTGACTCTCGCAGCGATTTCAGCTTTGTCTCCGTCATCGCCTTGCTCTCCTCCTTTTGCTTCCTCAGGGACTCTATTTCCTTCTGGTAGGACGTCAGCTCGGCGCCCAGTGCCGACGCCTCGTTCGTCTTCGCTCGAAGGCTATTGACTGCGGAGTTCAGATCTTCTGTCAACTTTTGCACTGACTCGTGCTCCCGTGCCACAATTCGCTCCAGTTCTTCCACTTGCTGCTGGAAGTTCTCTATGACGAGGCCGGATTGTTTAGCCTCGGCACGAGCGGCATCCAGCTCCAAGTTTGCTGCCTGTACTTCGCCTTCCTTGGAAGCTAGTGCCGCATTTACAACTTGAAGCTGCTCCTTGCTCACAGCTTGGAGCTCAGTCAGTTCCTCCTGTGCTTTGGCCAAGCTTTGCTGCGCTTGCTCTGCTCTCGCTGTTGCCTGCGCGAGACGTTCCTCCAAATCATGCACAGTGTCCCCTCTCTCCTCCAGACATGACTGCGATACGATCAACTCTTTCACGAGGTTTTGTATCCTGTCCTCGGCGTCGACCAACGCAGTTCTCGTAGTGAAAATGTCTGACCGTAGCTCTTGCTCGGTGTTTTCCTGTTCCTTAATGGTTGCCTCTAGACCAACGAGCTTTTCTTCTCTCTCTCGTATTTGAACTCCTCCATTCCGGACTTCGGTCTCTAGACCTTGCCTTCGCTGCTCTTCCTGCACAAGCTTGTCTTCGACGGCTTGCACACTGCTCTCCAGGGCCTGGATTGTTTCTCTGTAGGCCTTCACCTTCTTGTCAAGGTTCTGATTGACGTTTTTCTGGCTGTCCAGCTTTAGCTGCATCTCCTTTGCATTCGACTTGAGGATGGTAATTTCGTTGCAAAGTTCTACACGTTCTTCTTCTGATCCGGTCAGCTTATTCATAAGATCCGACTTTTGATCAGCCAACTCCGTATGATGTTTTCTCTTTATGTCGATTATAGCAGCTTGTGATTCTTCCAATTTCGAGTTGGCCTGGTCGCAACGGCAGATGAGTGTCCATGTCTAGTGACACAAATAGAAATAGCATGTACCTCTGCTAACGCCATCTTCGTAGCTTTTTTAGCTTGACCTTCCAACCAATATAGCGCACCAAGAACTCCCGATCCGACAACACCGAATAGATTTAAAAATCCTAGCGGTCCACTCTCCGGAGAGCTTTTCTGGAATTTAAACACAGTGAGTCAAGCATCGGCAAGTTCTTCGATTACCTCTTCGAGAGCTGTGACTGCCTCTACGACTTTCTCATCCGAGGAAGATAAAACCGGAGGAGTGGCCGCAACTTGCAACTCCGGAAGTGCTGCAATATCGGATGAGACGCGCTCCACTTCCTTGCCGACTGATAAATCTTCAGGGGCAGAGCTCGAAACGCTAGCTATAGCTTCCTCGTTGACAGATGGAGCAGGGGTAACGGTCTCCACTTCCTTGCCGACTGATAAATCTTCACTTGAAACGCTAGCTATAGCTTCCTCCTTGAGAGATGGTGCAGTGGTACTGGCAGGAGTTTCAATGCTTGCCAATATCTCCGCCCTGCTGGCAATTCTCCTCTCGATGGATTGGAGCATGTCGAGCCTCAGTTTCTCGGATTCTGGAACCCAAAGCAAACAAAGTCAAGGAAAATCGAAAAAAGAAGCACTGACCCTCTATGTGTGGAACGTCGGATTTTGCTCCTCCCGAGATAAGCAGCACTGGCGACACCAACGCGACGAGCCCCATGACAGACCGCCTGGAGAAGCTCCTGTTGCCCTCCGATTTCGCTGTGGAAGCAGCTCCTCTTCTCTCGCTCTTGGCCGAGACGCTGAAGGATTTCCTGGATCTGGCGCTCCCCGGCGGCATCGCGAAGCTCTGCGCATCGTAATCCTTGCGAAACTCCGACATCCGGAGCCTGTGAACTGTGGAGCACGGGCACGATGCCGCAAATGCGTTGCCAGCCATGGCCGCGATCATCTCGTCGTCCGCAATCACTTCTCAGCAGCCGCTCATACCTCGATCGATCGATCCATCCGCACGAGAAAATTGGAGCGAGACTTATTCCCGATCGCCCGGAATGGGTCAGCCCTAATAAAATTTCTACCCCTGCAGTTATACAACGGTAAAAGACCGAATCACGGCCGTCCAAAGTACCATCGTACGGCTCCAGTTTTCCACACGTTGGCATTTGTTTCTCATGGTCCAGGTTTTTCGTAAGCAAGGTGCCACGTGTCAGCGAAATGTCCAGCCACGTGGAGATTTCTATCTGGATGAAGCGATGACGATAAAGGTTATTCAAACACGATGGAGCCAGCCCTAAACATTTTGGTTTTAATGGAGGAGACTATACGCATTTGCGATGGCGAGAGCGCCAGTGATCTCCGCCAGAGCCTCCAGCGGCTCAATGCGTGCCTCTTTCCGGTCAAGTACAAGGACACTTACTACCGGGATGCCGTGCTCGCGGGGAGCTACACAAAGCTAGGTCAGTCGATCTCGGTCGATCGATCAGTCTATGGATCGCATTTGCGTGTTCTATCACTGCTTGCATAGATATATCGTCGGATCGTGTATCTTTCCAGCGAATTCTATTTTCCAGTCTCTAGTTTTTCTAGTGTTTTCTTCTTCCTGGGTTCGTGCATTCTTGCAAGACTTTTTCTTCCTTTGCTAGACGTGTTCTTTTGACACGGTTCTTTTCGTTGAGATCCAAGCTCCTTTCTTCGTTTTCTTCGTGCCTTCCAGCTTTTTACAATGACACTTGATATATTGTGGGATCGTGTATCTTTCCAGCGAAATCACTCTTCCAGTCTCTAGTTTTTCTAGTTTTTCTTATCTTCTTCATGATTTTTCTTCCTTTGCGACACAGTTCTTTTCTTTCAGATTCAAGCTCCTTTCTTACGTTTTCTTCGTGCCTTCCAGCTTTTTACAAGGACGCTTGCGTTGGCAACATTGCCTGTAGGCTTGAAGAAACAGGCCCTTATATCAGGGTCTACATTATGACGCTGGGAGTTCTTCCATCTTATCGAAGAATGGGAATAGGTGATTCAAGTTTATTTCGTTGGTTTATTTTTTGATTTGCGAGTTTCTATCTAGGCTCAAAGCTCCTCCAAAGTGTGCTGGGCTTGTGCCAACAAGACCCGCGCGTTGTCGATGTTTACTTGCACGTACAAACGAACAACGACGAAGCCATGGAGTTTTACAAAAACTTCGACTTCCAGATTGTGGACACTATCTTCAACTATTATATCCGACTTGATCCACCTGATTGCTACGTTCTCTCGCGACGCTTGAGATGACTCCATTTACTATTCTTTCTTCCTTTGAAAGTAAATCAACACCGATACTGTAGGTGGCCGTCACTGGCAACTTTTGTTCTAACAGTGCTCGCATTTTTTTCAGACAATGAAATGTAACTCTACGCCACTACGTGGACTTTTTCACTTGAATACAAAAGCTATTTCCTTGCGAATTCCGTCGGGAGCGCAAATTAAATGTAAGAGACTCAAGAAATGAGTTTGGTCCAGATTATATGGATGCCAGTCTGTGGATATGGCTTCTGGTTTCTGCCTCGTCCATCCTACTCGTACATGCCGAAGTTTACATTGCGTTGTTAGACGGTGAGCCTGTTGTTCATAACAAGGCAACAACCAAAATCGATAGCTCAAGGTTCTCAATTTCTTAAAGTGATAAAGCAGGTTTACGAGTTTTGTTCCTTTGTGCAGTGATCAAGTCCAGATTTATTCCTCATACTTAACCGCTCAACATGATTTTCTACTTGCGTCCACTTTCGGGGAGGAATCGTACACGAAACTATACAGTTACAGCCATCTGCTTCATGGATTTGCTGTGGATATCACGGAGGAACAAGTAAGAAGAGAATGGATCATATGCGGATTCTTGACAAATTCAATCCTGTTACAGGCAGCTAAGCTCAAATCCACCCAGGGTGTGAAGCTCGTCACCAAAGAAAGAATCATGCGAGCAGTGACAACGTACACTCCAAAGCTTTTGGACCTCCAACACGGTGCGTGGCCACAACTTGGCGGCCTAAAACATGCTGGTGAAGGAATTGTCATTGGCATTGTCGACACGGGCATCAACCCCGATCACCCAAGCTTCGCGGGGAACTCGAAGAAGCCTTTCCGTCCAGTTCCGCACTACAAGGGAAAATGTGTGTCCGGCCATGGTTTTCCGGCGAGTGCTTGCAACGGGAAAGTAATTGGAGCTCAGTTGTTCGGAAAGTCTGTGGGCTACTCCAATGGAGATGGCACAGCGTTCGATGCTGACGGACATGGAAGGTGCAGTATTAACTTCAGAAACTTTCCAGTTCTCTAACTTGATATAATCTCGCAGCCATGTAGCGTCAACTGCTGGTGGCAACAGCGGCGTTCCGGTGGTGGTCGATGGTGTCAACTACGGACTTGCGAGCGGAATGGCACCTCGTGCACGGATTGCAGTGTACAAAGCAGTTTTTGGTGAGAACGGATATGTTTCAGATATAATTGCAGCCATTGAACAGGTATGAAGGGCAAGTCTCCCTTTTTATAACACTATGCAGGCTGTTCGAGACGGAGTTGATATACTGAACCTGTCACTGGGCTCGGAAAATGTAACTGATGCGACTTCCGTTTTTATGGACCCGTTTGAGCAAGCGCTGCTCTCTGCTGTTCACGCTGGAGTTTATGTGGTACAGTCCGCCGGGAATTTGGGCCCGGCCAAGGGTTCAGTCAGGAGCTTTAGCCCGTGGGTGATGACTGTGGCCGCTGGCAACACTGGACGGCACTACAAGGCGTCAGTGCAGCTTGGAAACGGGAAGACAATTGATGGTCAAGGATTATCACGTAAGTATGGCCATGTTAATGGTTACGTTTCTTTGCTAACATATAGATACAGGTCCGACTCCTCAACGTAAGAGCTACCCGATTCTCATGGCGGAGGACTCGTATGTTGGAAGCAACTATTCGGAAAAGAGATGCGTCGATTCTTCTCGATTTAACCGGTCTCTAGTTCGCGGTACAATTTTTGTCTGCCAATACAGCTCCCTCGACAGCATCAGCATTCCAAACGTTCTCAGTGTTGCGCACGCAGCGAAGAACCTGAGTGCTGCCGGATTCGCAATGCTGCTGGATCCGTCGTCCCTTTACGATGGATACATGACATCCCTATATTCTCTGCCAATTCCGGGGCTCGTCATCAACACTGTTAATGCTAGCTCGGTGAGCAAACGCTTTCTTCGACCCCAGAATTACTAACGTGTTCTTATTTCAGGAGTTTCTGGATTACTACTCCTCAGACCAAAAAAGCTGTTGCTAGGATCAATAAGAACTCCGTCGAATACAACAGGACCGTCCCGATTGTCACTCCATATTCGTCTCGCGGGCCTAATCTCTTGAACAACAAGGGAGAACCCGTCGATGTCCTCAAGCCAAACATTCTTGCTCCTGGTGAAGGGATATGGGGAGCATGGTCTCCATCAGCACCCGTGGAAACAGGTAGAAGTGCCATTTTCAGTTTCCAGTTTCTCTAAGTCTTGTTTTTCCAGGCTCTAAGTTTGTGCTCTGCTCGGGAACAAGCATGGCAGCTCCTCACATTGCTGGCGTCGCGGCGCTGATCAAGCAAAAGCACCCGAGCTGGACTCCGGCCATGATTTCTTCGTCCATAATGACTACTGCTTCGGTCGTAGACTCCAAAGGTGGTATCATCCAGGCCGTCACTGATCACCTGGTGATTGGAACACCTTTCGACTTTGGAGCCGGATTTGTTAATGTATCAGCAGCACTGGATCCCGGCATTGTCTTTGACGCAGGTAAAGAGAGTAGAAAACTTCTAAGTTCTTCTCATTGATCCTTCAAGTGATGGTCAGGTTATCAAGACTATGTGAGCTTCATGTGCTCGCTCAACACTACGCAGGCCTGGAAAGATGCAGTCAAGCAGGCAACGCACTCCGATTGCTCCATAGCTATGGACGCCGCCTATAATCTCAACTCGCCCTCCATCACCGTCTCCAGCTTGAAAGGAAACGTTGTCGTCCAGAGAAGAGTTTCCAGCGTGAGCGACGTCGCGGAAACGTACACTGCTGCGCTGGTCCGGCCCGAAAACGTCACGGCGGACATCGTGCCGGCTACTTTCACTCTTGGACCGCATCAGGAAGCGTCATTCGAGCTCCGCCTCGGCCTCACGGATGGAAAGCTCCTCGCGGACTACGTTTTTGGCCAACTTATGCTGGTTGGAGATAGAGGACACTCTGCCCGAGTGTTTATAACTGTGGCATCCAAGTGACGAGTAAACTCCAGGAAAGATTGATTTGCAAGTTCTCGCAATAAAAGGTGAACTACCTCGAGAGATTTGTTCCGAAACTCCTATTCCAGAGATACATTTCGCTTGGTGTAAGCTTGGGCTTCCTTGATTTCTTCTGGCGAGAGATTCAATCCCGGTGTTTTCTCGAGGAGCTCCAAGCGATCAGCTTCCACTTGCTCGAGTTTCTTCCGGCAAGCTCTCGTGCTTCCTGGAGCTCCGTTAGAGCGCTACTAGAACGAAGTGAAGCTCTTACCAGATAGAATGAGGAGATTAAAGAGCGTTGGAATGTTCTCGATGGCACGTATGAAAGTTATGGAGCTCCAAATCTTGGTGTACTCCTGGCGGCTGCATCGAACCACGACGATGTTCGTGACAGGATTGAAATACTTCACTGCCGCCAAAGAATAAGGAGTTACACGAAAGATAGATCCATGAGCGAGTACCTTGGAGGTAATTGGCGCAAATGGCAGCGCCGTAGAGGCCAAAATTGTCTTGCACGCTCTTCTTGATCGCTCCAAAGACGTGCTTCTGCGCGAAGCGATGCTGCTTCTTCCTGGCGGCGTCGATTAGAAGCTCCAGCACCAGGTAGCGCAGCTTGCCTGCAACCATCTCCCGAAAACCCTAGAAAAACCCTAAACTATGATTCTATGAAGAACATTAGAATGTTTCTTATTGCCTATCGAGAAAACCATCCAAGAAGAGAATCCAACCAATTCTTCGCGGCATCCGACCATGGGTGCCACCATTTCCTAGCCTTGTACAACGCAATCGACTCTCTCACGTCCTCCACAGTGGACATCGCGACTAGAACCGGGACCAAATCGATGAGCACTCGATCCCTCCGGTGATCTCCCGCCCCAAAGTGAGGAACAACGATCCCATTCCCCGGATACCCACTAAACGGCAGAGGAGAGTCGTCAATCCAGATCGTCCTCTTGAGATCGACCTCGGCAAGCCCAAGAATCCCCGGCTCCAGGTTCTTGATGTTCTTCGGGCACGAATCGTATCCAATCCTGTGCGACACCAGCTCTTTCGATGGATCGATCACGTCGAAGACCTTGTTCACGACGATCAACGGGGAGTGGCTGAAGACGATGATGTGGAAGTGTGAAGATAGATCACGCAGGAATTTGTCCAGCCCTGGGCGCTTGGTGACGAGGAGCTCCTCCGTGTATCGTGGAGAGTGGGGAATCTTAAGCGCGAAATCGTGCTTGAATTTGGGATCTTTGCATACCGGGCTCTTGATGTTGCAAGAGGTGATGAGAGTGCCATCCATATCCAACACCAGCAAAGGTTTCTTTCCCTCCATCTCCACGAACCCTAAATCTGGAGAAGACCTATTTAACAGCTTTTATGACAGCTAATTAGTGTCTATCAAATCAACAGCTTAATATCGTTTTAAGCTACTAAATGATACTAAGTTAAACTAGAACCAATTACATACTTTAGCTCGCACAGTGACACCATGATGCGAGCACGTAAACAAAAAGTTTTAGACTAAAAGGATTGCATCAGCCAGGAGTCGAACCCGGGTCTATTGCTTGGAAGGCAATTATCCTAACCGTTGGACTACTGACGCATTAATAATCTTGCTTAGATTAAAATGATACTAAGCTGGAAAACAAAAAACAATATGATTATCTTAGACAAAAAGGTTAGCCAGATAAATCCTAAACAAAAGGAATTGTCAGGATCAACACATCCTTTTTGTTGAAGGGCATCCCGACAATTCCTTTTGTTTAGGGTTTATCCGGCTAACCTTTTGTCTAAGATGTTTTTTGTTTTCCAGCTTAGTATCATTTTAATCTAAGCAAGATTATTAATGCGTCAGTAGTCCAACGGTTAGGATAATTGCCTTCCAAGCAATAGACCCGGGTTCGACTCCCGGCTGACGCAATCCTTTTAGTCTAAAACCTTTTGTTTACGTGTGCGTGGTTCTAGTTTAGCTTAGTATCATTTTAAGCTAAGCAAGAATGTTAATGCGTCAGTAGTCCAACGGTTAGGATGATTGCCTTCCAAGCAATAGACCCGGGTTCGACTCCCGGCTGACGCAATTCCTTTTTTGCCTCCACGTTTTTAGGGTTTATCTAGAATGCATGGCTGCGGCACTGGTGCGCGCCTCCATTACGTCCATCCCATCTCCCTCCTCCTCCTGGCGCAAGCGCTCCTCTGGGAGCACACTCAAGCTCGAGGTAAGCAACAATCCAGACCCGCCGCCGATTGTCGATAGCAGGATCCTCGCCTGGCTCAAGAACAACGGCAAGGACGCCTCCTCTTCCACATCGTCCTCCACCGATCTCGACGATCTGGTCGCGATCTTCTCGAGCTCCAGCAGCGAGGAGCGCGCCAGCGCCCTCGACAAGCGATGGAAGGAGGACGAGAAGAAGAAGAAGAAGAAGCTCACGGCGGCGATGGTGGCCAGCGTCGTCGAGTCCCTCCCGGGCGTGAACCAAGCCGTGGCATTCTTCCACTGGGCCGGCGACCGATTCGATCACAACGAGCACACCTACAACGCGCTGCTCAAGCTCCTGCTCGCCTCCAGCGGCGCCGAGCACGAGGCCCTCCGCCTCTTCCTCGCCATGCTCGACGCCGGCTACCCCTCCGACTCCTCCACCTTCGCGGTCGTGCTCCGCGGCCTCCACGCCTCGGCCAAGCTCCGCCACCTCGGTCCCCTCCTCCTGGACGAGATCCGCGACCGCGGCCTCTCCCCGGACCCGGTCGAGCTCAACACCATCCTCGCCGAGCTGTGCGACGCCCGCGACACCACCACCGCCATGGCGCTCTTCGACAAGATGGCGGAGCTGGGCGCCGTCAACCACACCACGTACTACAACCTCATCCACCCGCTGTGCAAGGCCCGGCTCCTGGACGAGGCCATGGGGCTGCTGCTCGACATGAAGTCGCGCGGCATGAACCCGGGGACGCTCCTCCACAACGTCGTCATCGGCGGGCTGTGCCGCGCGGGGCGCCTCCGCCACGCGCTGGGTGTGTACCGCCAGATGAACGACGCCCACCCCCCGGACTTCCTCACGTACACCAAGCTCGTCCACGGGCTGTCCAAGGCGCGCCGGCTGCGCGACGCCGTCCAGGTGCTGCAGGAGATGGTGTCCGCGCGGCACGTCCCGGACAACACCACGCTCACCGTCGTCGTGCAGTCGCTGTGCCTGGGTGACCGCGTCGACGACGCGCGGGAGCTCGTCGAGGAGATGCTCCACCGCGGCATGGCGGCGAACGCGATCACGTACTCGGCGCTGGTGGACGGGCTGTGCAAGTGCGAGCGGCTGGACGAGGCGGTGGCGCTGGTGGAGACGATGGCGGAGCGCGGCTGCGCGCCGACGGTGGTGACTTACAACAGCATCATCACCGGCTTCTGCCGCGCCAGGAGGGTCGACGAGGCGCACGGCTTCATGGAGCAAATGGTGGCGGAGGGCTGCCACCCGGACATCATCACCTACACGGCGCTCATCGGCGGCTTCTGCAAGTCGCGCGACGTCGGCCGCGGCCTGGAGCTGCTGGGCGAAGTCACCCGCCGCGGCTTCACCCCGGACATCGTCACGTACTCCACCGTCATCGATGGTCTCTGCAAGGCGGGCCGGCTGCGCGACGCCGTGGACATCTTCGAGGAGATGAGCTGCGCGCCGACCGCCATCACCTACAACTCGCTCATCGGGGGCTACTGCCGGGCCGGGGACATGGACGAGGCGATCCGGCTGCTCGGGAAGATGGTGGACGACAAGTGCGCGCCGGACGTGGTAACTTACACCACGCTCATGTCCGCCTTCTGCAAGATGGGCCGCCTGGACGACGCTTACGAGCTCTTCCAGCAGATGGTTGCCAACAAGCTCAGCCCCGACGTCGTCACCTTTACGAGCCTGGTGGACGGCCTGTGCGGCGAGGGCCGGATGGAGGACGCGCTAGAGCTGCTCGAGGAGATCACCCGCCGGGGCTGCCCGCCGACCATCTACACGTACAACTGCGTCGTCGACGGCTACTGCAAGGCCAACCAGGTGCGCAAGGCCGAGGAGCTGGTGGCGGACTTTCGGAGCCGCGGCTTCGTCCCCAACACCGTGACTTACAACATCCTCGTCGCTGGCTGCTGCCGGGCCGGGAGGACGGATCAGGCGCTCCAGTACCTGGACCAGCTCAACTCGGAAGGCGGCCCCTGCCCGACCAGCGTCGCCATGTACGCTATCATTCTCGACGCGCTGTGCCGGGACGGGCGGACGGACGACGCGGTCCAGTTCTACGAGGAGATGATCCAGAGAGGATATGTCCCTGCGGCTGCCACCTTTGCCACGGTTGTCTTTGCGCTGTGCAAGGCCCACCAGCCTCAGCAGGCTCACGAGCTTCTCGAGGAGATGATCAAGTATGGCCACACGCCGGGGCCTGGGACCTGTGACGCTGTCGTCTCTGCCTACTGCCGGGCCGGGATGATCCAAAAGGCCGACGAGCTGGCCAGCGAGCTCAGGCTTTACACGGACAAGAGTTCTTCCTAACTGGAAGAACACCAGAAAAAAGCGCATCATTAAAGAATCGAAAGAATAGTGTACCAGTTTGAGATTAGTTGCGAAAAGAAAAACAATCGCGGCGCGGGATCAAGCTTTTTCCTTGTTCGCGCGCCCCGCCGGCCTCAATGCAGTTGAGGCCGAAAGAATGAAATGCTAGCTAGAAGCTAAACAGGAACTTCCAAACAAGCTAAGTGGTGATCAACCAAACAATGAATTTGTACAGACGCACCTTGCGAGGATAAGCAATCGACCGATGATCACCTGGCCAAAAGAATGGTTAAAATCATCCCGTGCTACCTAGTGCGCTGGGACCTGTGTGCTTGAGAATAGTCCTTGCAGCTATGCTCAAACCTCGAGTAAGAAGAGCTCTCTACCGACCGTCTCAAGCCATCCGCATGAGTGCTGCCCCTGGAGACGAGAATGTTCTCGCCGGAACCTTCAGCACCCCTGAAAGGTGGCAAGGACGGACCTTTCACTTTGAATCTTGGAAACACCTTCCTGGGCCTGTCCCGGTCTGCGTCTAAACCAGCTGCTCCCTTTACACTATCTACACTCGGCCTCGTTCCATCCCACCTTCCTAGCTGATGACGAGTGTTAGAATCCGCAGCAGAGCAGTGCGACCTGTTAGTTTTAATCCCCCTGTCCGCCTGGCAGTCAGTTGCTACAAAATCTTGGTCAGCTTGGGAATCGGACGTGGATGACAAACAAAATGACTGCTCTGCTGGTAGTGACTGGCTCCTAGGCCTTCCCGCTGGAAACGTTAGCAAGCCGCTATCCTGACAGGGCCTCTTCCGGGAGCAGCCTTTCTCTCTATGTCCATCTGCTTTGTTAATTTCCCGCTTTCCTAGGACGGAGCTATCTGTACTCTGATTAGCAGGATCCCGTCTAAAGAGACCTTCCAACTCTTCCGCTTGCGAGGGGGAAAGCATCCTCTTCAATCGTTGACAAGCCTGAACAGTCCACAAGTCAGCACAGCCACGTACAGCTAGCTCGTCGAACGAACCTTGTATGTCAGTGCCGAATGATTTGTATCATTGTCATTCACGCATACGAAGTGTAAATTCGAGACCTCAGTTCGCCATCTTCGTTTGATCTGTTCACAACAGAGTTTGTTTGACGCTCTACAGAACATAGAAAGATTACCTCTTCTACAGAACCCGAAATGTGAAGTTCTGAGATAATGTCTCTAAGCAGTAAAGCCGACTCTCCAGAAGATGCCCGCCAAACTTTAACCACGTGCTGCTGTTTGGCAACCTCTCCCTGCTGAATTCACTTAATCAAATAAAATCATAGCAAAATTTGAATTGATAGCTACCTCCACATTTTGAGAATTGAGTTCCTTCACGTCTTTTGGTTCCTTCTTGAAACATAGACTCAAACGATTTCTCTCATTGGTCCGCTTCGAAGGCATCGAGCGAACAGCAACTCCTGGTTTCTATAGCAACAAAAAACTAGATTAAAACAAAGAAATCAAATGACTTTGCACTTACAGGTGCCTTGTTCACACAAGTGTCCACAGATTTCTTTGCATCCGCGTCAGCGTCACTATTCGTAGTGACGACTGAAGAACCAAAAATGATAGGTGACTCCAAGTCTGGGGCATCGATGTTGTCAAACGGCACATAACCACTGTATTCTTCGCCGTCAAGAAAATCTTCCTCCAGTAAAGCCGAATCGAAAACCATCCCATCGTCAACAACAGGTAGAGGTGAAACGACAGTTTGAAATCGAAGTGCCACCGCGTCCATCTTCTTGATATCCCTGTGCAAAAAGACCTGCCTTTCTTTTCCGCATTGGCACTTGCGCATTTCTTGAGCTGTAGTCAGAAATTTGTAAGAGATGCATAGAAAAAGGAAGAACAAAACGCTTACCATGATTTAAGCATGTCGGCTCTGGAAAACATTTGCACGTCAAAAAAGAGACGTAGCACATGTGTTTGCATAGACTGCAAGGAATATTGATAGGAGCAGCCAACGACGTGTAGATTGCGGCACCTCGTTCTTTCAACAGCCATCTGACCTTGTGCTGAAAGGCCATCAGCTGCACGAAGGCAGATTTGACCGGCATTTGCATTAAGCTTTCGGCATTTTGTTTTTTTTCGTTGTCTGAAGCATCCAAGCCTTGCGCTTCTTTCCAGAGAAGCTCTTCATGGGGCAATAGCGGCATACGATTCAGCAACGAATAACGACGACAAGCAGCAGCACCGAAAGGGAACCAGTCTGCCATAGCGAAATTAACTGCCTCTCCACAGTTGAAACCTGGCACAACAGCAAAGAAGACAACGTCATAAACGCCATTAAAGTCTTTTCAAGTAAACTAACCGTGGCTGAAACCAGCGTGATATGAACGCGGAAAGGTGAGGACATATTCTCCTGGAGCTTGCACAGCCTTATAGACCGGTACACCATGCTTGACGAGAATGTTCGGAGGAAACATCGTTGTTTTTCCAATAAGCAGATCATAAGCAGCCCCTTGACCATGTTCCGACAGCAGCTTCTCAGCGTATATTTCTTCCTTAACTACACTCTCGAATCTTTGAGCTGCCTCTCCTGGAACACCGTACCATGTTTTTGGGGCCCCACAGTGATGATAGTTGATGCTGAATTAAAAAAGAAACGCATAAACAGCGCGAAAGGTAGTTGCAATCCATCTTACCTGTAAAGATAATGATCCTCAACATGCCACGCAAACATACTGAACAGCATCCCAATATACAGCATAGGTTCAGTGACTCCCTGCCAAGATTGACAACCGAGTCAAAAACCACAAAACCACAGAATTCTACATGCTTACGGGAATAATTGTCTCGAGTAGACGCAATATAGATTTTGGCAGAGAAGAAACAATCTGAAAGGAAGAGCAATTAAAAAAAAACACTCTTTCCAAGTCCTACCCGCCTACCTTCAAGTTCCAATTGCTGGAGGCTAAAGGGTCAGCAGGGCTCGAAGAGAAGGCACTGCCATCAACGTCACTGGCGTACTGAATGTGGTCAGAATTCCCGGCAAGCATCTCCTTCCAAAATTCGGCTTCGACAAACAAAGGTGGCTGAACAGCAGCAGTGGAAAACCTGCGCGAGTGGAACTTGTTGGCCATCTTCTCAAACTCCGAGAAAGTGTAGCGCCTGCAACATAACAGAAGCCTGTTAGCATTGTAAACTCCCAAGGCCGCCACAACACCACTTACTGCGCGCTTGTCAGAAATGTAACTTTGTTATTGTCACTATCCCAATCCGAGAGGCTCATGGGCTGGACTCGCGTGCTGAACTTAAACCCAGACTTTTCCTTCATGAGAACCCTGCCGGCCGGGACGGAAGGTAGAATTGGAGGAATGATCTTGCATATACCTGCGCGAAATCGACTTAGTAAAAATCATACGAAACAAAGGGGATGAGGAAGAGGAAGACACGCTAGAGGAATACGAAACGAACCATATTTCGAAGCCAGTGGAGAAATGCTGGAAATGTAAGCAAGGGGATCCTTGAACTCGTCGATTGAGGGAGTGAAGACGACGCATTGCGGAATCTGGGAGATCCAACTCACGTCACCGCCGAATCTATCCGCCTTGACGCTTTCGCGCTCGCCGCCATGCTCCAGAGGGGGCCAATTCCCGTCAAAGACTCTCTCCCTGTGACCCCGGAAGACGTTTTCCTGGATTTTGAGGGCATCCCCACCGCTCCTGGCCATAATCCCGCTAGCACCAATTCATCGCTCGATTCCCCGACGGCGCCGCGGCAATCCCCCCAAAATTTCCCCTCGCGAGCGCGATCCAGCTGACGAATCGGTTACCTGGACGCGCCGCCAGATTTCTCGGCGCCAGCGCCTGCTTCTCGCCGCCGAGCCACGCATCGCCGAAAGAAACCTAACCGATGCTTGCGTCGGAGGCGCGCATCCAAGCGGCAAGAGCAAGAATGACCGGGAGAGAAAGGGAAATATTTTTTACCTAGGAAGACTAGGGGCAAGGGAAAGGCGCAGGGCAATGCACGCCATGCTCGTCAAAAAAGGCGGACACTCCACACACACCGCAGCCGGCCGACGCGGTATGCCGCAAAACGCACACACACAAACGCACGAATGGAACAATGCCAGACGGCGGACGCAAACTGACGGCGTTTTAAACTCGCGGCGGGGGGCTGCCAACGGCCAGGGCTCGCCGCGCTGCCACGCGGACGGCGCCGATGGGGCTCCACACGGAATATGCGGCCAAACCCACGGTCGTTTTACCGGTTTGTATGCGCGTAGACGCTGACACGAGTCACAACACGGCGGGAGAAAGGAAGGAATCTCCTGCCAAACCGGCAGCGAATATCCCTCGCTCGCTACCTCTTCCTCTTACTTTAGCTGGAGAGTCGATCGAGATCCCCGTGTGTAGGAGATTAAAGACGAGCAGCTTAAACGCTTGATATAAAAAGCAAAAAAGTAACATTCTTTGCCCTTTTTCCTCTCTCTTTTTTTTTCCTCTCTCTCTCTCTCTCTCGCCTTTTTTTTTTCGCTTTCCCTGTCTGTCGTCCTCCAGACTAGTTCCAGTCTCTCATCACCCCTTTCCATGGATAAGACCCTTTCTCTGGATCCAATGCGCCGGTCTGATGCAAAAGTTTGGTGGTGAAAGCGACGGAACCAAACGCAACCAAACCAAACCCACCGATTAATCGTGTATGGCTTTAGCGTCACCTACAAACCCTGCGACGAACAGGAGAGAAACACAAGCTTTAAAACATTCCCGAATAGAATAAAACCTTGGAAAAGCAAAGAGTACCTTGCAACAGTGGAAGCACCAAGGCATGATAATAGAAGACCTTCTCCAGAAGCCACATCACGTACTTGGAATATCAGAGCTTGGGCCGAAGGAAGCAGTGCCACTTTGATGTTTCAGACGCAACGGGGCGGGCGGCAGCGCAGTGGCAGCACTTGTGATGATCACTGTGGGACTGAAGTCGGGCCCCCGAATTCACGTTCCAATCATGTGCTCGCGATTCCTGAGGTCCTGTGGATAAATTCATAAACAAACAAGGCTCCCGGCCAGTGTCATATCACCTCCTGTGCGTCTGATTAGAACCGAAAAGAAATGCGAGAAAAGCTTAAAAACCGGCTTCGTTGGCAAAGGTTTACTTCGTCCTGGGAAAATTCTTCTCAATCATACAAAAGTCAGTGGCGAGAGAAGCATCCCAAGCAAAGCTAAACAGGAAATTCCATACCAGATATCCACGCAGGCTAAAGCGCGAAAACCGGTGGCTGTCTGTCTTGAGGTATGTTCCACGTAAAAACAATCTCCTTAAAAAAAAGCACGTAAGAACCAACAAAGACGTGACTTGTCCATCCAAAGCGTTTCCACGAAAGGCAGTACACGGTGTCGTATTTAAAAACCTGCGCGGAGCGAATCTATACATTATACAGTGGAGTCATACCTCACACCCGCTCTTTTTCTTTCTCCTCGACTTGCTTCAGGAGCCTGGATTTCTCTTCGAGTTCCCGCTGAAGCTCCTCTTCCCAGAGTTCTTCACGAGCTTCTATCTCTTCCCTTTCAGTCTGTGTATCGAAGTTTAAGCGTTCTGTTAGAAACTGATTTTTGTTTTCTACACTTGCCTTGTCATATTGCCAGTGAACGGATCCATCACCTCCGGCACGACGATAATCGTCTCCATCATAGTAAGGATCCTAGAATTGCGTTACGTAAGAAGAATAAAAAATGCTTTAGCTCAAGCTTTTACAAACGAAGCACGAACTTACAATCATGGAGCCAGCAACGCAGCACCCGAACGAGAACAGGATCGCAATAAACATATCTGGAAAGAAGATCAGCAGTTCCCGATGACAAGCTGTATCTATTAATACGCTTACACATGTTTTTTATCTCTTGCTCGCTCATCACCCAGGTGTTGAAAACTTCTTCGACAGGTCTGGTGGTAGCAAGCGTGAATAAGCCTATTAGACTGAAAGAATGTAGCCTGAATTCCGTGTGCTTTTTAGACTTCTGGAGAGAAACTTCCGTTAGGAATGAGAAATACAAACAATATAGAAATGAATGCAAACCTTTGCTCGTTCGAACTGCTTGCATTTTGCCGAAACATTACATCCAGACTTCTTCAGCGCACCCGGGAGACTAGAATTCAAGCGCTGGAATTTGAAAAACACCACAGAGCGGCCATTGAATGAGCCACACAGTGATTTTCATCACGTTGTTCTTTAGAGCATGAAATTTGGTACCTCCATTTAGTTCATTCTTTCGCATACCTGTGATGCCGTATCAATGCAACCCTTGACGACCGGTGTGGAGCATGTATTGCAAGGCGCCATTGCCACAGCCATTACCCAATCACTTGCTTCCGTGGCCTTCTGCTGTAAAACATGTGGCATCCTTTATTCGTCCACATAAGCTGGTTAATTGTTGATAAGTGGAAACAAAAGCTCACTTGTTTCTTTGGCCACAGCCTTCTTCTTACAATGCATATTTCATGCTAGCCAAGACGTGCCTCTCGCCTCAAAACCTGCGAGAATGTTTACGCCGCAAAGGGTTGAAAGCTAGAACAGCTAGAACCGCAGGGACGATGCTTTATCTTACCTCCTCGGAAAATTTGATTAGAATTGTTGTCCTTGGCCGACTCTGGCCTTCCATTGGTACGTAATGAGCCGTTACTCTAGCAGGAAATCCAGCACCTTCCAACACACCCTGCGAGGAGAGAAAACCTCAGAATCTTTACTTGAAATGAGACATCTATGCCCAACCTTTACAATACCCGCGACGTATGCTCCGCAGTTAAAGGCTCCCATGTCCTTAGGCACTGAGATGTATCTAAAAACCATGGCAAAATTAATGCGTTTTCTCGCAGCACAGAGCAACTTACTTGTTCACGAGAAGTTCTTTCTCGCTGATCATGTACTCGTCGTCGTGCTCCGTGCCTTTTTCCAAAGAGTCGGCAACCTATTCGGAGAGATCACTTCTACTTGCCTGAAAGAAAAACCACGAAACTTACCTTTCCAAAGAGAGACTTCCAGACAGTGGTGTGGACAAAAGATAAGATTCCTAGCAATCGTATCTCTCGTTTGTTACCCTATGAGAGAGTTAAAAACAAAAAATTAACACGTCTACTAGAGATTCTTACCTTCTCTCTGTGACACAAAAGCTCGAGGAAACGGAGACCAACGCCATATCCCTGATCCTCCAATCTTTGAGAGACTTCCATCACATACATTCTCACAGTGAAGCATCGAGATTTTTTACCTGCGCTCGAGCTCTGCGATGTTATCCACTCGCGTCTGGTTGTACTGCACGATCTCGGAGAACAAAAACGAGAGAGCATTCACACTGACCTGGAAATGCGATCTTGTGCTTGCATTCTATGAGATCAAGATCATCGTGCTTACCTCGGATTTGCCCTTCCCAAGAGGCCGGTCCACGACATTGACGATCTGCTTCACAGCTCTGGCGCCTATCATCGCAAGAACCCTAGAAGTAGCTGACAGGAATCGAGCTCAGGACCTCCTTAGAAAGCGAACACGTGGCGAGCTGTCGAGTTGTCCAGATGTGAAAGGTTAGGGCTAGAGAGGCGCTCGGGAATTGCAAGGTATTCGCTCCTGTCCTGCCTCGACATGAAAACTAGAAACTCCCCACTCCAGTCACTCAAAAATTCTCCATTCGTCTTCGTCAATTTGTGGATGAAGGAGTTGAAAAGAGAAAACCGCAATGTTTTGGGAAATCCTCGCGGGCGTGAAGCCGACAGTGGCGCTGCGAGCTGCCGGAGCGATCCTGCTCGTGGCAGCTGCCAAGGTCTCCAACGCGATCAAGGAGAATGGAAGCAAACGCTACGAATCGATCAGCACAAGTGATTCCATGTAGCGATCAGCACAAAGAGATTCGTCCAATGTAAAAAGTAAATTTCAATTAACTTTGCCCCCGCAGAGGGTTGAACTCTGGACCTCCAGTTTACAAGACTGGCGCTCTACCACTGAGCTACAAGGGCATTTCACGTAAAACCCTTTCGACAAAAACGTCTTTCTCAGTCCTGCCCTGCGAGATTAATTAACACAAGCATTGTGAAGGGAATATTACAACGAGACAATGTATAGATACGGCTGTCAGTGGAGCTATAATCCATGGCCATGCATCACACCCATAGCATTCCATGTATGTAACGCATAGCATTCGCAATCATGAATCATGCAACATGTCACAATGCATGATGGGGGCAAAATGCGAACCATGCATCACACACCATTGCACTACATTCAAAGCGTGTGTGATGATGGGGCCTCTCTCTCTCTCTCTCTCTCGCACACAAGATTCCTGGAAGAAATCTTAGGTTTGAGCAACGGATCTTCTTCCAGGTGTGTAGAAACCCTTGCCTTGGAAGTGTTTTTTGCGAAGTTCTTGCGAGTTCTTTCGTGGGTGTGAGAAGTTCGTGACCGAAATGCCATAGCCTTGGAGGTTTTTGCGGTCGATCGAGTCCTCCGCCTTTGTCTCTGTGTCGATTATCGGAGCTTGGCTCCCTTTTTTTTTCTTTCTTGCTCTTTGGTGATGAATGGTTTTTTCCTGGAAAACAGTGCAGACTTCTGCATCGACTGAATAGTTCTCGCCCACCGATCGAGACAAACAAAGTTGTTTTGTCGGAGAAACTTTCACAGTCGCTCAGGAGCTTTTCTTTATTTTCGCTGTTCATCCTCTTTCTGTGATGACTACTGCTTTCCTTTTGCTAATGGCAGTCCTGTGCTTTTGTCTGCAGCTTCAATCATTTTGAGAACCATCTCCATTGCCTCTGGATGTTTTGTAAGAAGTAGCAACCAAAGTTTGTGATGGGATCTCTCGATCTCGATCAGTCGTTCGAGCGGCTCGGGGATTCTTTCAGGTGTCTCAGCCTGGACGCGCGCAAGGATTTTAGCCTCGTGAACTCGGTGAAGCTCGTCATCGAGGACTTCCATTCGGAGGGCTCTCAGGACGACAACGCTAGTGGCAGCAAACCAGGAGATTCTCTCGGAGCTCTCGAAGGTTGGCCTCTTTTCCTTGCTTTACTTCCTCCTCTTAAAGCTGAATAAGACTTTCTCGCCAGGAGAGCTCATTCTACTCAAGGCAGCTTTTGCTCTGTCGAATGTTAACAGAAGGCTGAGCCTCGGCAAGCTACTCGATCTCCAAGGTATGCCTCTGCTTCTTTTTGCTTCTTCTTTTTTCTTCTTTCGTCTTTCCGGCCTTGTTGTTGATAATACCTGTTTAATGCTAGCTTTGCAGGGAATGTACGAGTTTTTTGCAGAGTGAGGCCTTATCTCCCTCACGAAAATGTCGCCCATGCCTGCGAGGTTGTCTCTCCGACCGAGGTTCGCGTCTCTTCCAACGGGGAGCCTTCCAAAACGTTCAAGTTTGATAAAGTATTTTCTCCCTCGGCCTCGCAAGGTACGAACATTTTTCATTTCTCGAGATGTAGATTCTGAAGAAACTTGCTTCAATTCTTGCAGAGGATGTTTTTCTGGACGTGCAGCCGACTATCAAGTCTGCTCTGGACGGCCACAACATTTGTATATTCTCTTACGGCCAAACAGGCACTGGGAAGACTTACACAATGGTAAGCACGCTCTGGAAGTGTTCTTCATTTCTCTCAATGCTAAAAGTCGAGTGATAAGCAGGAAGGCCAGAAAGGAGCCCCTGGAATTGTTCCGCGGACACTGCAGCAGCTTTTCAAGGACAAGAATTTGCCAACCAGTGACTATCGCTTCACTTTGAGCATGTTGGAGATTTACAAAGGAACGCTGCGTGATCTTCTGGTTCCCCGGCCGACGCGACTAACAGACCCTCCAGCAAAGAGGTTTGTCTCTGTGACATGATCATTATACATTCTAAGCCGCTTTTCTTTGTAGCTTGAATATTCATCTGAGCGTTTCGGATCACGTAGAGGTCGAGAACCTGACGGAGTATGTGATTGACAATCTCTCAGACGCTCTCAAGTTTTACAGGAAAGGTACTCGTGCCAGATCCACTTCGTCCACAAGCTCAAATGAAAGCTCCAGCAGATCACACTGGTTCGATTTCCTCTTTTCTTCTATTTTTCGTGTATATAGGCTTGACAATATTGATCGTGCAGCTTGGTTCGAGTAAACATTGTTCGCAAGTCCCAGTTAGATAAAGTCTCGAGAAGCAAAGTGTGGCTTATTGATCTCGGTGGCAGCGAACGCTTCTTCAAAACCCAGGCATGGGGTAAGGTTTTGGAGGAAGGCAAATCCATCAACGTCTCCCTCACTGCACTGGGAGACGTGATCAGTGCTCTACAAAAAAAGCAAGCACACATTCCTTACAGGTATGCATAGAGCCCTTACTATAGCTCGAATGGTATCACAAACATTTTTCTTCTTCAGGAACAGCAAGCTGACGCAAATTCTTCGGGATTGCCTCGGTAAGCAAACTTGTTCTTTTTCATTTTTTCGGTTCTTTTGATTGTTTTGTGTCTGTAGGATGTAACTCCAAAGTTGTCATGTTCGTCCATGCAAGTCCCAAGGAGGAGGATTCGGCAGAGACCACTTGTTCCTTGACGTTCGCAGCTAGAGCGCGAGGAATTCACTTAAGTCGCGACTGTGCAGCAGTAAGTCTTTATTTTTTTGGTTCTTTCTTTCAACCTTGAAGTGATCTCCTTCCACAGAAATCCCGGGAGCGAGAAGCGCGGATCTCCAGCATCGTCCAGAAAATGGAGGCTCTGGAAGGTGAGTGCCAGCGCCTAAGTGTCGATATCCAGGCTCTCGAGTCGACCGTCAACGAGAAGAAAAGAAACTCCACACGTTTCAGTGACGCTCATCAGCTCCTCGAAAGCTCTGACCATCGCAACGACAAGCTAACCGGTGCGGCTACGACGAATCCATCTCCAAGTACACCATCTTTGCCGAGGTTTATGACACCGACGATAAGCAGCCTGTGCAAGAACCGGTGCGCGTTGCAAGAGTTCAACGAGCCAATCTGGCCGGAAAGCCTGCTCGCCAAGAAGATCAAGAGCTTCGCTAGCTCGGACTCTCCGCAGATTTCCATCGATCTGGGAAGAAAACGCGCTATAGTTCCCGCTTCTCGGCAAAGGATTCATCATCCACAGCAGCAGCAGCAGCAAGTAAAAAATCCGGCTCTCATGACTCCAAATGGACAGGAGGAAGACTCGAGCACTCCAACAAAGGCTGCTCTAGCATCCAGATCTAGGAGCGCAGCTCATGTGAAATGGAGCAAAGAAGAGATGGAGCACCAACGATCGTCGAGAACCAAGATCCAGAGGCGGCTCACGCTGGAGTGCTCTAGCCGATTAAGCGTCAACTTCTGATCAAGCAAAAGCCTAGGAAACTACGACCTTTCTCTATAGTTTGTGCTCGAGTTTGTAAACGAGTTTTCTTGTTGCTATGATACGCATCCAATAACTTCTGATCAAGCAAGCCTAGGAGACTACGATCTTTCTCCAAGTTTGTGTTTTGAGTTTATTACAGAGTTTTCTTGTGCTCATGATCCATATGATTTTCAGTAGTTTTCCCGGACTATATCAAAGCTATGTGAGAGAGAGAGAGAGAGAGAGTGTGTAAGAAAAGTCAAGTATAGTCAAATGTGGTCAGCACCAGTCTAGCAGTCTAGCCTGTAGAAGATGTTCCAGAAGAGCACAAGTCCGCCAGGCTCGTTGCCCGCGGTGGACACCGTCGCGTATCCTCGCGCGCAACGAAACTCGCCACTCCCCCCAATCACGGCGAGCTCGCGCTGGGGATCCAGGAAGGGATTCTGGCCATGGAGGCTGATGCTCCCGGCGCGGCCAAAGATCTCCACCGTGGCGCTCTGGAGCAAGCTCAGCGCGGAGAGGGAATCGAAGGTGAACATCCCGCGCATTCTCCCGACCCTGGCGGATTGGATCGAGGGCGATCGCGTGAGCAGATCGTCGAACACCGCGACGACGCCGAAGTAAGTGTCGTTGTTGATCTGCGGCGTGGTGACGAAGGCGGTGGTGGGATTGGAGCCCGAGGTTTGATCGTGCATGTAGAACTGGAGGATGCTCCACGGCCGCTCCATTCGCCCGCTAATGGCTTGATCGTCGTTCTCACGCGGCGGCGCTGCTATTGGATCGCTGGTGCCCGATGGCGCCAATGCGAGTAGCGCGAAGAAGAGGATCGCGAGAGAAGAGGGAGCCATTCTGGATCGATCAACCAATTCATCGATGTCTCGCCATTTAAAGCCGCGCGTTTGTTTCTTTATTCCCTCACTCACCAAGAGTGCTGCTAGGGAAACTTTCCCCCCCCAATTCGAAAGCTTTCCAATATTTTAGGGTTTATGGCGATGGCGCATTCTTTTTGCTCGATTCGAATCGTTTCCATGGCAGCAGCGCCTTCTGGGGCCTTGCGGTATGCTGCGCGACTCATTCTGGTCGATCGATCAATAGCCCCCAAGGCAAGTTCTTTTTTAAGCTATAAACAAGTCAATCCTCTTGCTAATCGCGGCGATTGACTTCTTCTTGGTCGATTTTGCAATCACTCTGACGATTGTGTCGGTCCAAGATCTTGGAAAAAAAATCTAGAGTGACAATTTGACAAAGTCTACGGTTGCCGCATTGGAATTTAGACTTGCGAAGCGAAAGAAATGAGTATGTTCTCACTTTGCGCCCCGATTTTTTTTGTCATTCTTTTTTCTTTGCTCGTGAGCCGAGCTACTGTTCTCTGTACTATCAGTATGGTTCTCTGAAGATTTGGACCTGGAATGGAGGAGCTACCGCTTTCGATTCTTTTTCTTTTTGTGCTGCTTCTTCATGGAGCAGCACAAGGACAGCAGCAGAGAACGCTCGATCCGACAGAAGGTAGCTTCTAATTTTGTAAGTTCTTCCACGAGTTTCTTAACTCTTTTTTCCACAGTGGAGGCACTCCGAGTTTTTGGATCCCGGATAGGCCTCTCACCGGCATGGAACTTCAGCGTCGATCCTTGCAGTGGTCTCTACGGATGGAACAACACAGCTCCGGCGGAGAGATATCAACCAGCGAGTGGAGTCCAGTGCGACTGCTCCGGGAACTCTTCCGTTTGCCATGTGCTTCGGCTGTAAGTTTTCGGCTTCCACTCTTTGGTGCTTAATTGATTGGTCTGTTTTTCCTAGTGTTGTTTTCAATATGAATGTAGCAGGCGAGATTCCTCCGGAAACTGGGAATTTCTCTTCTCTTTTCGATCTGTAAGTTCTTCCGTTTTCCACGGTGTGGTTACATACATGGACTTGCAGGAACCTTGGTCAAAACATGATCACTGGTACACTTCCAGCGGAATTGGGATCCTTATCCAACCTACTGTACTTGTACGAAACTCTTTTGTCGTTCATGAAGTGTCGTTAGCTTCTCACATTTTCTTTTCCTACGTTGCTAATACGAACAACAGCAATATTGGGATTAACAGGCTCAGAGGACCCTTGCCTGCAAGTTTTGGCAGGCTTACTCAGCTGCGTAGCATGTAATGTCACTTTTGTTTTTGTTTCGTTATTGATATTTTTATGTTTTCCTAGGGGTATTGGTACCAACTATCTTACTGGTTCGCTTCCACCAGAGATTGGCAACCTGCGATTCCTAGAACAGTTGTACGTATAAAAGTAAAGCATTTTCATTGAGGTGTTTTTATATCTGGCATCCAGGTACATGGATTCAAGTGGGTTAAGTGGAGAAATTCCTCCCCAACTTGAAAGTTTACAACGTCTACAAATCCTGTTAGTGCTTTCTGCATATTTTGGCTTAACATTGATGGAAATTGCAGATCGATATCAGATAACAACTTCAATGGCTCAATAGACGTTCTTGGAAACTTATCCAGCCTCCAGGAGCTGTAAAAAATGTCTTTTGCTACTTGTATCCTTGGTAACCATTTTTTCGCAGGACAATGGAAGGAAACAGGTTCCGAGGACAACTTCCATCGAGCTTAGGCGCTCTTCAAAACTTGACGAAATTGTAAGTATTGTTTTTTTTTTCATAAACTAAAGTTCTGGTATCTCCAGATACATTGGGGACGTCTCTGCCGGGGCTCGCATTCCAGAGTCTTTGAATCGGCTATCACTTTTAAGCAGATTGTAAATTTTTTTTCTTTTCTCTTTTCTTTCTTCTCATTTTCACTTGCACAGATCGTTGAGAAACTGTGAGCTGTCAGGTTCGATACCGGACTTCAGCAATATGACCAGACTTGTGTTCATGTAAGTGTCTTTTCATTTTTTTCGCTATAGTTCATTGTTTGATATGCGCAGTGATTTAAGTTTCAACCAACTGACTGGTGTTATTCCCTCTTCTCTCGCATCGCTACCATCTTTGGAAAATCTGTAAGCGTGTTTGTCAAACATTAACTTAAATTCTTACAGCCTGTGTCCAGAGTATTGGCAAACAACAATTTGAATGGAGAAATTCCTGCGGAACTTGGCTCTCTCACCGGTCTTGGAATTCTGTAGAGAAGTTTATATGCACTTAAGGCTTATGTTTGCTGACCTTGGTCTGAGCAGGGACGTTTCTTTCAACAACCTGACAGGAGCCCTTCCATCTTCTCTCAACAGAAGTCGATTGCAAGAGTTTGTATCCTTGTTTTCGTTATCGGGTCGTTCTTACGAAAGTTCATCTGTATTGTTGCAGAAATATCATCTGGAACAGTTTTAACGTTTCCAATGCGCAAGGGTAAATAATGCTGATTGAGATTCTATATACTAACAGAATGTCTACAGGCAAACTGCAGCTGAGATGAACTGTTTGGAGACTCGAATGGGATGCAACGCCGTTGATGCTGGAAGAAGTACGAGTCCTCCCTTTCTTTGTGTACTAACGTTGGTATCATTCAGACTTTGAGTTGTCTATCAACTGTGGTGGTCCAGCGGTTTCTGCTGACGGAATGACTTTCACCGAAGATTCGTCTTCTCTATCGGAAGCGGTTTATTATTCGAACTCAAGCCAATCATGGGCAGTTAGCAGCACTGGCTATGTTGATTTTAACGGGAACACGTTCAATTCAGTTCCAACTGCAGCTACACGCGTTACTGGAACTCGAGACTCGTCACTCTATCAAACAGCCAGAGCTTCTCCTACCTCTTTGAAGTACTTTGGGCTTGGAATGGTTAACGGGCCCTATCAAGTGGATCTTCATTTTGCGGAAATTGTTATTCAGGACGATAGCTCGGGGTGGACGGGGCTAGGAAGAAGGTTCTTTGACGTTTATATCCAGGTAAGAAAAGCTTGCTGTATAGTTATTCTTCTGAAAACAAATTCTACAGGGGTCAAGGGTGTTGCAAGATTTCGATATTCGAGCAGAAGCCAATGGTTCTTATATAGCCATCGTGAGACCCTTTCCTGCTCAAGTCTCCAATAATGTTCTTGAAATTCATCTTTTATGGAGAGGCAAAGGGACTTGCTGCTCTCCAGCTCCGCTTTCCTTTGGACCTCTGATATCTGCAATTCGAGTCCGGCCTGGTATATATGCCGAGTTTTTAGTATAACATGTTCTAACACACTTTACTTCTTAGAGTTTGATACTTCTGGGCTGATTCCAGCAACACCTTCGCCCTCCAGCGATTCTAAAGTTGTACCCATCGGTGTTGGGGTTGGTGTTTCTGTTGCTGTAGTTTTTCTGGCGGCGATCTTTGCCATCTTGTTTATCCGAAAACGACGTCGACTGAAGTATGGACAAGATGAAGAAGGTACACGAGACATGTTCCTCAATAACGTGATTTTTCCTTACTTCCAACAGATTTGAGAAGTTTGGAAGCAAAGCCAAATCTCTATTCTTACAACGACTTGAAGATAGCTACCCGAGGATTTGCTCCCGAAAATAAGCTCGGACAGGGTGGATTTGGGAGTGTCTACAAGGTATACGAACTAAGTGTTGCTTTATTCTCAGTGTTCCTTCTTTTTTCCTTAGGGGGTGCTGCCAAATGGTACAATTGTAGCAATGAAGGAGCTTTCATCTAAATCAAATCAAGGGACTCGGGAGTTTCTGAACGAAGTAACCGTCATCTCTGCTGTTCAACATCGTAATCTGGTTAAGCTTCATGGTTGCTGCATTGAAGGAAGCCATCGCATTTTAATTTATGAGTTCCTGGAGAATAACAGTCTTCACCAAGCTTTACTCAGTAAGTTTGCAAGCGTCCTTCTCTTTTCTCATGGTGATTTCCAGAACCGAAAGAACGAGTAATCCATTTTGATTGGCCAACTCGTTTCAATATCTGCGTTGGTATTGCTCGAGGCATTGCATACTTGCACGAAGAATCACTTCCAAGGATTGTGCATCGGGATATCAAGGCCAGCAACGTGCTTCTCGACAAGACCCTCAATCCAAAGATTGCAGACTTTGGTTTGGCAAAGCTTTTCAAGGATCACCAGACTCACGTCAGCACCCGTGTCGCAGGAACAATGTAAGCACCACTCTTCCATGTTTTATCCTGACACTAGCTTCTTCTTATTGTAGAGGCTATCTTTCTCCAGAGTACGCAATGAGGGGCCAACTGACAGAGAAGGCCGACGTCTACAGCTTTGGGGTGTTGGTGCTGGAAGTTGTGAGTGGAAGAGACAACTTGGACACATCCTTACCCACTGAAATGATTTATCTTCTAGAATGGGTAAGTGTCATGACAAGATCCTCCTTGAAAACCATCAATGGTCATTGCTTTCAGGCATGGCATCTCCACGAGAACAACCGGGCACTAGAACTTCTGGATCCGGAAGTGCCAGAGTTTGACGAGGGAGAGGTCCTAAGGGTGATTCAGGTGGCTCTTCTGTGCAGCCAGGCACTCGCATCGGCTCGTCCAACAATGTCACACGCTGTGGCGATGCTTCTGGGAACTGCCACCATCGACGTTACCTCGCTACAGCCCGGCTACTTCGCTGCGCTCCAGAATGCAGCTCCCGGGTTTTACACGGACGCGCTTGTCAAGATGGCTTCAAACAAATCGAGTTCTATCCAAAGTTCCAGGAGTCCTTCCTCGGTCACAAGCAACTCCAACATGCCAATGAATCAACCTCGCTGAAAACACGCACCTATATTCTTTTTGTGTAAAAAATATCGTGGAATTAGCAACTTTCGAAATACAAAACAAGGTGGCTTGCGGCTGTTATTATACCAGGAAGTATATGAGTATGATGGTGATGAATACCGGAACAGAAGGACTCCAGGCCCTCTCCAGTAGTGGACGCAAAATATAGAACAAAAATATACTGCCTGCTTACTTATTGATCAATCTCACTGGCATCGCTGTCGTCACTGCAAGAGTTTACGTAGTTAGAGCAGCATGGAAGGAAAATAACGTCATGCTACAATCTCACCTTTGCTCTGGTTGCTTGGCTATTCTTCTGGCGTCAAGACCAGTAATGTATCTCTGCGCGACCTGAGTATTTTCCGGTCCTGCAACGTATCCATCGTCAGTGAGGGGCGAGCTCTATAGAATTACATTGTTGGTAGCTCACCTTTGTTCAGCTGGAAAACATGATACGCGCAACGCTCCGCCGCCATTCGGACGGGGGTGTTGGAATCCTTCATAGACTCTGCAATCGCTGGTCCTAAGGTAGTTATACGCGCGGCCAATGAGTCTGGTTTGATCTGTGAACAAACAGATATAATGATAAGGAAATTCCAGCCTCGCAAAAACAAACCAAAAGCATACCTTTGCTATGATCTTTATGCTGCTAAGGGACGCGCGCCTAACATCACTGGCATCGTCGTTAAGAAGGCCAACAAGGACAGGGAGCACGTCTGACAAAGACTTCAAGGCGTCGGAGGGCCGAGATTGTAGCTCATAGGCTACCAGACGTCCAAAAGCCCGTGTACAGCACTCCCTTACAGAAGCCTACAGACAGCACACAATCAGACAATGCTGTATAGTTGCACACAAGCATTTGTACCTTGTCATCTTTGACCCTGGTTTTCAAGGTGTTAAGTGATGCTGAATGCAGAGATGGTGAAGCACATAAGCGGCTCGGGGAGTAACGAATTATTGATGCTAGAGCAAGTGTCATGCCATGTCTCGACGTCCAAGACGTTCCAGGCACTAGAACGGCATGAAGCAATGCCGAGAAACTGTCATCCACAACGAACTGCAGATAAAAAAAGCCAACAGTTACTAAGAAGGGGAGGCAATATGTAAATTAGAACCTGAGAAACGAGACCAAAGGTTTTGCCGGCGAGTATCCTGTGCTCCTCCTCTTCTGTAGCTAAGAGGTCTTGTAACAAAACCGTAAGTCGATCTAAAACGGCCGAGCTCAGACTTTTGCCGGCATGCCTCACGACCCCCTTAAGAGCAACCAGCATGGCTCCTTTCACTCCACCTTCCGCAGACTGCCAAAGTTTCAAGTCACAGATTGTAACGTGAATACTTAAGTAATACCTGAAGTCCTGCAACAAGATCCCCAACAAGGGGATCAACTCTTGTGCTTAGTATCGATAGTTTGCCAAGCGATGCAGCTGCACGTGATCGAACAATTCTAAAGGCAGAAAGAGCAGAATTATGGAAACAGAATCGCAACTGGCTAAATGCACCTCGTATTGTCCTGAAGACATTTCATAAAAGTTGTTTGTAGTTGTGGAAGAAACGGTTTCAGAGCGATGCCTCCTTTGCTGATGATAATTCCCAGAGTCCCTAAAATTGCGCCCTTTACTTGCCAGGTGAATCGGTCTCCAATGATGCGAATGAGAGGCCTGAGAAACAAACCAAATAGTTGGCACCAACATTTAAACAAGCGAACTTTACCCCGTTATTGGCACCACAAAAGGTTTAACCGCAGCCTCACTTGTCACGGTAACTAGCTCCCCAATACCCTCTGCTGCTTGTTCTCTCAAATCAGCAGAACCACTCATAAGCCCCTGCATGGCAAGAAAACTAGTTAGTGGAAAAACGTAAGCAACAGCATACCTGCAATAAAATAGGTAAAACCGGCTGCAGTCCCTTTGGCAAACAAAACCCAGGAATTACGACAGGGCCGCCCTGCATAATAATAATTATAAGTAAAAAAAAGAGCTGTTTAACTTATAAGCCAACCTTCCGCTTGCGACGCTCTTTGTCCCGGGCAGTGGACACAGCATCACGTAACACTTTCACATAGGACGGTTGATTTTCCTTGGATATGGTAGCAGTCACGGACGCCAATGCTTCCCAAACAGCCTGAACGCGTAAAGAAGTGAACAACAGCCCGGTGTAAAGATGAGACTTACTTTAACAGTATTGTCGTTGACATCAGTGAGCATTACTACCAGAGTAGTCAAAATGTTGGGCAGCTCGTCGCTCAGGTCCAGCTTTGTATTTTTGAAAAGATATCCCGTAAGGTAGGCCGACCATGTCCTGATTGAAGCCTACAACGGACAATAAAAAAGTGAAACACGGACAGACAATCCTTCTCGAAGGAGCTCACGAAATCATACCTGAGTATCACCAAGGCCGCGGACAAGCTCCGAGAGAAGATACTCAAGTCCTTCTCCGTCAATAGCCAAAACAACTGTTTCACCCGCACTCTTTGCAAAAGAAGCCACATCCTGTAGAGCAGTGATGAATAATCTCGATAAACCAAAAATTGCACGTACCATTTCATCTGAATCCATTGCAGCGATTAGGGGCGGCAAAATCGTTGAAAGATGACCATTCAAGCCTGGACCAGCCACTTCTGCCAATGCTCCCAAAGCATGGGCGTTGAACGCACTGCATCCAAGAAGCTTGAATCTGATGTGAAAAATCA